>NW_017297618.1:376932-447786 GCF_001594075.2 Trachymyrmex cornetzi
GATTTTGCTTCATGATATGCACCATCACACACAGCAAAACTGGTCAAGGAAACTATTGAGGCGTTTGGTTGGGAAATACTTTCGCATGCGGCTTACTCACCAGACTTGGCTCCGTCCGATTACTATTTATTTGCATCGATAGGACACGCACTTGGTCAGCAGCGCTTCACTTCTTACGAAGATGTACGAAAATGGCTAGATGACTGGTTTGGCTCAAAAGGGCAACAATTTTTTTGGCGTGGCATCCACAAATTGTCAGACAGTTGGGAAAAATGTATAACTAGCGATGGGCAATACTTCGAATAAAATATTTTTTATCATTTTCGTGCAATAAACGTGTATTTTCTATTAAAAAATTCCGGTTTCATATTTACATACCTGGTAGATCCCTGCGGATGAGCATGCCCCTGGCGAAAAGCAACCCAACTTACTGATGTGTAGATATTGGAAGCACCCTGTACTATGTTTTGTTGTATCTATGTTTTGAGTGGTTACCCCCTCGGTCTTATATCTTATTTGTATCTATTACAATTATATGTAATATTCATTTATAATTTTTTTTTATTTCTCCGATATTCAATATTTTTCTCCTCTTCTTATGAATAATTTTTTTTATTATGCGTGAAGCCAAATAATACATCATTGAAATATATATACAAGTCGATGTCCCAACACATTCGCCATTCAAAATACAATATAATAGTAACAAAAGTTTACAAAAATTAAATAAAACGTTTATTTGTGAATTTTTATTTTAAATAATAGTCTTTGAGATATAAGAGTTTAAATATGACTATCCCTGCAGTACGAAATATTGCAGCAATACTGCAATATTTTAATAATGCGCAATATTACGAAAATTGTAGTAATATTACTGTAATATTGAATTTTTTATATTTTATTAAATATATTACAACAGTATTGAAAAATATTTTGTAGAAAACATTGCATATATGTTCCTATAAAATTATGCAATATTTTCATAAATGACTTTTATTAATTGCTAATATATTATTGCTTAGCATTATATTCCAAAATACATACGATAAAGTTATGATCAAAAACTATTTGGCGGCCTAGAAAACACATATAAAAAGGTTTGAGAATCTCCAGGAGACTAACCTACTTGTCGTACTCACGTTCTCCTTCTTATAGAACTTCTAGACATTTTCTCCTTTCTGCCCAGAAAGGTAGGCAAGGGTCGTTAACGGGGGGGAGGGGAGGGGGACGCCGTGCATGTGCTGTTGTCCTTGGTGTTACGTCCCTGATAAGTATGGCGAGTGTTGAGTGGGAGGCTAGAGGCGATAGTCGCGTGAAGGGTGACCGAGCAGAGAACTGAGCATTTTTGAAGAGGGGGAAGAGAGACTTGGTCGGTTCCGGGAGCAGGCCAATCGAGGACACTCATTTTTTCTTGGTACTTTGCTGAAGATTCGCATCGAGAAGCATATTCCTTTCGTGGTGGGACACTTATTTATTGAATTGTACTATTGCAACAATATATTGCAATATTTTCTACAAAATTAAAATTACAATATTTTGCGATATTGTAGCAATATTTCCAATAAAGTATTATTATTTCAATAGTGCAACAATATCGCTGCAGTTTTTGTAATATTGTGCATTATTGAAATATTGCTGTAATATTTTGTGCTGGAGGGATAAGTACGCGGCCCAGCCACAAGAGGGACACGCTACTCGTAAGAAGAAACAGTCAAGCAGTCCTATAAGAAGGAATATCAAATCGAGTGTCTCCCAGAGATTCCCAATCTTTTTAGGAGTGCTTTCTAGGCCTACGAATGTTTTTTTATCATGACTTTATCATAGGTACTTTAAAGTGTAATATTAAACAATAATACTTTAGCAATTAATAAAACTGGATTAATATATTATAATGTTGCAGCAATATTGCAGAATTATCGTAGAAATATTCCTGCGATCAATTTTTTGCTAACATTTATTATTGTAGCGATATTTGTAATATGTAATATTAGTGCAATATTACTACAGTACATAGAAATACTATCACAATATTGCAAAATATTAGTATAATATGTAGAAATATTGTCTAATATTACAGTAATATTACAAAAATATCGCAGAAATATTACTGCGATAAATTTGCCGCAGACATTTAATATTGCAGCGACATTTATATAATATTACTAACATATTACTATGCAATATTACAGCAAATTTGTAATATTACTTCAAAATTACTACAATATTACATGCTGTGTGGGAAGCAAAGGGGAAAGGTGAGGTAAAAGTCACTTCGCATGGAAGTCATGCGCCCCTGAAACAAGAGGGGAAGTAGGATGAAAGTCGCTTCGCATGAAAGTCGTGCGCCCCTGAAGCAGAAGGGGAGGTGGGGTGAATGTCACTTCATCCCTTGGTAGGGGGGAACTTGGGGTGGAACTCCTTTCGTGTGGAAAACTATTATGTAAGGAAGGATATAATTACTTTTCGATTGTAATAAAATTACATATTAATATTATAGATAGTAATTAAATACTTATTTATGGAATATTTATATATTATTATCATCGTTATCGTCATCATTGTTGTTATTTACATGAACGCATAAATAAAATTGTAATGAAAATTGTTATGATTTCTAATAAAATTAGAAATTGAAAATTGTGATTAGGAACAAGTAAGTCATATGTTTGTAATCTTCTTTTGATTAATATTAATCGATTTATTAATAATAATAGAAAACTAATCGTATTTTGTAGACGTACATTGTAGATGTACGGGATAATATAAATCATAAAAACAAGAAAAACATAAATATTTACTCCATTGTGAACGTCTTATGAATGAATTTTTGTTGCAGACACAATAACTTTTTCTAATATCTGGCGGAAAATAGATTTGATTGATATTATGGAAATAGCTTCTTTTAGGAATCAATTTTGATGAGAGCCAAATTTTTCTATAATGAAATTTATTGTAAAATTCATTCGTAAAATGTTCACAGTGCAATAAATATTTATGTTTTTCTTGTTTTTATGATTTATATCATCTCGTACAATATCGTCTACAAAACACGCGATTTTAGTATTCTATTATTATTAATAAATCGAATAATGTTAATCAAAAGAAGATTACAAACATATGACTTACTTGTTCCTAATCATAATTTCCAATTTCTAAATTCATAAAAAACTGTAACAGTTTTCATTACAATCTTATTTATACGTTCATGTGAATAACAACAACGACGACGAGAACGATGATAATAATATTTAAATATTCCATAAATAAGTATTTAATTACTATCTATAATACTAATATGTAATTTTATTACAATCAAAAAGTAATTAAAATAACAGTAAATAAAATTTATAAAAATACTGATATTTTCGTTTATACAGTACGTTTTTAAAGTTATTACAATAATTATTTAAAAAATCGATTTCTTCGAAACTATGGGCCAATGAAACAGCCGGAGATGTATCGTTTTTTTTTTGCTTAAGAACAGCCTGTAAAAAGCGTATAAAAATCCCCGACTCCATCACCTGGTGTTCCCCTTGTAAGTCGAAAAGTTCTCTATCATTTTGAAATTTTCGTAGTAATTAACAAGATATTAATTACAAAATATCGCTGAATATTAGTTTTCAATAATTTTTTATTCAAGTACTATTAACCTTACAGAAAAACAATAAGTGACAAAAATTATTTATTTTCTTCTAATAAAGTTCTAAAAATTTTTTAAGAATTTTTTAATACTGCATTTTCTCATGTTGGTAAAATAGTTGCCAATAAAAAAATGTAGTACTAAAAAATTTATAAAAAATTTTTAAAAAATTCTTAGAGCTCTATGAGAAGAAAATAAACAATTGTTGCTTCTTGTTGCTTTTTTATAAAGTTGATAATACGTGAGTAAAAAATGATTAAAGGCCAATATATTCGACGAATTTTTATATCTTGTTACTATTGCGAAAATTGCAAAATGGTAAAGGACTCAGTTTAATCCGCTCTATCAGCATACAAAATATTTGGCGATCATTCTGGGACACCCTGTACATGTTTAATTGTAAAATTTCGTGCTGCCATGTTATATCCGCCATTTTTAATCCTTTTATTTGGAAATCAGATTTATAATTAGTTACCTTCCAAACCTATATATACAAAGTTTGATATAATTTCTTTATCTAGAATTCGAGTTTTCTATTTATGCACGCGTTCTTCGATTTCTGCTCCACTGTACGACATGTGAATTTCACTCTAAATTACTGTAAATGTAAGTGACTTAGGACAGTGTAGGTAATTTGAGGCAGCATGTATGTTTGTTAAATTTAATTGTGGTATCCATTCATGTGTGATTGAATTTAACAAAAGTACATGTTATTCCAAGTTACCTACAATGTCCCAAGTCACTTACATTTGCGGTACTTTTACATTCGTGTAAAGTAAAATGGCTTTAAGGGGATGTTGAAGTGACCAAATTGTGGGGACATTGCAGATCGATATAAATCTCCGAATATACTGAACTCAAAAATCCTTTTACAGGATTAAAGTAGACGCAAAATTTGATGGTGCTACAGTGCACTTTATAGTAAAATCGAAAAAAAGTTAAAAACTTACATTTTTTTCAACTTGTAGAGCTGTTATCTAACGTAGATGTTTCTTTAATGCAAAAGTTTTATAGCTCCTATGGACAAAACGACAATGCAGCACCCAACGTTTTACGTGCACAAACAATACTGAATTCATGAAATTAAGATTAAAAGCTTACAAAGGTCTTAATAAATCATTTATTTAAACAATAAATGATTTATTAAGACCTTAATGTGAATAATATGAGTAATGTGAATAAGATTAAAAGCTTAAAAAGAAAGATTTATATCAACCTGCAAATTACGCGCGCGCGCGCAGCGCATATGAATTATCATAAAACTTATACTACTGGAGGGGGAATGGTCTATCCAAGCAATGAGTGGAAAGTGTGAGCAAGATCTGAGAAATAGAAGATGTCCCACTATTCTGTCCCACTCAGTAACTTTTCTTCTTTCTGCGCATGTGCCAAAAGAGGATAGAAGAGGATAGAAAGATATTTCTGTTTTTTAGATCTTGCTCATAACTCAACGTCCGTATTCCCTCTCCAGTAGTAGCTCTTTGATATGATTGCTGAGAGATTCGAAATGGTAAACAAAGTAATAACTATGTCTAACAGTAGATGATTGATCTTGTAAGAGATGGTGTTGCAATATGTTAGATAGTGGCTGCGTTTGGTAATGTCGCTCGGATGCCTCTCTAATAGCAAGCTGACGTCAAAATGACATCATTTAACGTCAAAATAATAAAATGAGGTTGCTACCTGGGATCCGATGCCTTGGATTCATCATTTTGTCCTTGTTTAACATTAATTCATCCGAGCGACATTACTGAATGCAGCTGTTAGAGATAATAATCAGAGTTTGGCGAAAGCGGGCACAACTTCTGATTGATTCTCCACTTTGGTCCATTCGATATTCTTCGGATAGCTTCGTACATTGTCGGAAACCGAGTGCGAAGAAAAGAAAAAGATAGATAGCTATAAGCAAATGAGTAAAACCTGTGTCAAAGAGATTAGAAATCGCTTCGAGATTTTGAATAAAGAGAAAATTAACAAATTACAATTGCACAATTCGGTCAATTGATCAACTCGATGGGTTTCTTCAGGTATTGTCATCACGTATTGCCCGTCACGTATTCTAACACTTTTGCGTATGCGTTTATAAGAGAAAGCAATATCTGTTATCTCTTTCTATCCTCCACTTTGGTCCACATTCGCCAAACTCTGATTATAGGACATAGACATAGACCGATATTCATAGTCGATTCTTATTTCAAGACCATCTTAAGTAATGTCTTAAGACGCTAATGCAGCCCTCTGATTGGTTCGTGACTTCTTAAGACCGTACTTAAGACGGTCTTGAATATAAGATCTGACTATGAATACCGGCCTATATCTATGTTATAGGATCTCTATTAGATAAGGACAGATGACTGCGTTTGACACACGATATATAATAAATATAAGAAATGAATAAAAGATGTCACTATTATCGAATTTGGAATTTAAAAAAAGTCTATGCAAGAATACCAGGTGTTTCGTTCCCGTAGTTGCGCAGTAGCAGCGTGAATTTGGGCAAAAATTTGATTGGCTATTCCAATATGCCAGCGCTATTATACGCAGGAAAGTCAATTTGGGTAAAAATTTGATTGGTTGTTCCCAGTATTACTATCGCCATTATGTAAAACGTGAACACCTGTGGTTCGTTCGCGTCGCATGCTCTAACATGCTCTAAAATGCTGCTATCATAGCAATTACTCACTCTAACGCGCTCGTTGAAGTGAGTAAGAGTTATATATAGCAGGAGCACATTGGAGCATGCTGTAACATACGACGCGAACAAATCTCTAGTATCCTTACATCATGGTCTGTACTATCAACCTTGATCAAGTTCAGCCGGCGCTCCAACATCCCCTTAATTTTTTTAGGCATGGTCCGTTCTCTAAGAGTCAGTTTAAATTAACCTTGTCGTTAAACTCTTTTGTCATGTTGCTTCTCAGACTGATCACTCGAAGAATAATTTCTCAGACGAGATCTAGATCCCGGAAATCATTCTCTAACATGAAGGATACCCGAACTTTGTGTCATGCAAAGTTCGTGGCTCTTCAGGATTCTCAAGATCTCTCCTCCTGAGAATAGTTCTTCCGCGGTTGAGGACGCGTTACGAGTTTATGACATACGTGATCCAGTCGACAGTTTTGGCCACGCGATGATAGATCCCTGGTTGGCCTGGCTGTGCGCAGGAATAACCTGCGGAGACAATGCCGATGAGGTACCATCGACCAGTTTTTTCCAACATCAACGGACCTCCACTGTCACCCTGAAATTTAAATGTATTCTTGAGAAAACACATTCACGAAGAAAAGACGGGAGAAGAAGGAAGCTGAACGACAATTAATCGTTCAAACAGTACGCACCCACGGTGACGAAAGCGCTTACCTGACACGAATCCTTACCGCCGCTGCGGTAACCGGCACACATCATCTCGTCATGAATGACGACGTTGATGCCATTGGACCGATGCCATCGCTCACAGAGACGATTATCGATCACGGGCACGTCTACCGCTTGCAACGTTTTCGGTCGTAATCTAGAACCTAAATAAAATAATTCGTATAACGAGACAATTGACAAAAGGTAAATGGCTGCGTTCAGCAGAGAAAGCAGCTTTGCAACTCTAAAATTCTCGAATATAATTGGTTTATACATTTAGGTCCAGTGAGAAACTAAGGGCAAGGCCAATCATATTAAAGAATTTTACAACAGTTGTAAAGCTGCTTTTTTTGCTGAACATAGCCAATGACAAGATTATTTATAGCAAATCAATATAAAATTAAGCGTGGGATACTTCATTTCTTTCTTTGAATATATATGCATGTAAGTCACTCTGTGAATTTTTTTCTAAAATTTTTTATAATATTTCAGAATTGTTTTTCAGAATTTCTGTATAATTTTATAACTTTCTAGAAAATTTCTCAAATCTTTTTAATTGGATCACTTTTCAGAAGTACTGAGAAAGTAAAAAATCTTTTCTATAATTCTTTCTGTTATATTTATAATTCTGAAGTATATACTTCAGAATTATAAAGAATTCTAAAAAAGTATTTTAAACTTTTCCAAAGTTTTATAAAGATTTATAAAAAATAAATAAATACTTTTATAAATACTTTTATCAAATACTTTACTTTATAAAATACTTTTATACTTTCATAATACTTTTATAAGTATTTTATAAATACTTTTATAAAGTTTTATAAAGATTTTATTTCTTTTCCAAAGAATTATAAAGATTTCTGAAAAAGTATTTTAAACTTTTCCAAAGTTTTTACAAATTTTTTTTCAATTGTGAAATGAGAAATTTTATAAATCTTAAAATATTCTAAGATTTATAAAGTTTCTCATTTCACAATTGAAAAAAAATTTGTAAAAACTTTGGAAAAGTTTAAAATACTTTTTCAGAAATCTTTATAAATTTTAAATTTTATTACTTTAAAAAAATATTAAAACTTTTAAAAATATTTTTCACCAATAAAAATTTTTTCACCAAAGTAATGCTTATTATATTAATACTGCAAGAAATTATTCGGTAATTAGAGCTAAAGTATTTTAACCTAGAATTTATAAGACGATAAATAAATTTAAAATTGTAATGGACGAATGAAACGATTTTTTTGCTAAGTTCTACCTGCTTGCAAAGCACCCCATCCTGCAGCCCAGCCGTATTGCCCTAAAAAATCTTCATTTTTCTCTGGTAGGCATATGGGTCCTATATGGGGCATGTAATGAACCGGTCGATCTAATCGAAGCACGGCCACATCAAACCTGATAAATAACAAATATGAGAGACGTGAAATCAATAGAGTTCATTCTGTTCAGCATTCACGACGTGCATTCGAGGTATTCATATGAGGTGTTGTTAGTAATACATGCGAACACACCTGTCTGCCTGTGGCGTGAATTTGAAGTAAGGATGCACTCTGATTTCTCGAACTCCAAAAGTATAAGCTGGCAGAGATTCGGTCGCGGAATTCACCACATAATCGCCGAGAGTAACCTGGACTTGTCTCGCCGACGCTCTAACATTCGAAAAATTTATTAAATATTCTAATTAGTAATATAATTTGCATTTAAAATTTAATACTTATTTCAAAATTATACAAGTTTACGTTCTCATCAAAAAGAATTCAGAGATAATGATTTCTGCTAATGAGTTACTTGCGCGCGCGCATATACAAACAGATTGTTCCCCACTCACTTTGCAACGCAATGCCCAGCGGTGACAACGTGAAATCGATTGACCAAAGTGCCGCCACATCTGCTAGAACCAATCCGTATGTAAGCCTGCCAAAAAAGAAAAATAATTTTAACGATAAGTTTTATCAAAATCCGAACTAAAGCCTAACACATAATTGAAAAGTACAGGCAATAAGAATAGAATAATAGATTTCAATCTCTATGTTAGAAACAGTTTATATCAGAATACACAGTTTCCGATAGATTGAAATATATTATTTCCTGTTTCTGTACTTTTTAATTATGTATTAGACTTAAAGTGTCTCACATTATTGTGATATCTGACCTGCCACGGAAAACTACCGAAACCAGCCTCGTCACCGCCGACGATCCTCCTCTGCGCAATTTGTTTCGAGACGATTGGTATGCCGCAACCTGCAAAACACAATGGCCTGGATTCGCATGCAATTAAAGTGTCGCTGTTAAAATTAGGGTGGTTATCAGGTCTAATTATTTGGCGTGAAGATTTGCTCTAGAGTTGCCAAATTTTTCCTTCTGAAATAGACAGCAGATATCAAGTAAATTAATTCCGGATGAACGGCAGAACTCTTGTAGTATAGTAATTAGAATAATATTTATATATACGCGAAGTAATTGAGCGAAAAGCTATCTTTTTGCGATAAACAAAACAGTGAGAATCCTGAATTATTCTGTGTGCACAGAACATGGAAATTCTATCTGCCGCAACCTGTAATTACAATAACGCGCAATGACGCTTAAATATAGTTCTATGACCATCAACACCTTTAAGTCAAGCCGCAAACTGTCAAAGATATACAATAATCGATCACGATATTTCTTCCCCGTTCTTCTCTTGCCGAAATTGGACTTGGAGTAATGCGATGATTCTTTAATAACTCCTTCTGTTTGATTTTAATGTTGAGCCTTGGTCTGCATTGCATGTAACTAAGTAATTTTAACGGTAATCAAGTAACTCTTGGTGCTATATTACTCACTTACTCAAACATCGTCTGACAGGTGAAAGAATAGCAATATTCATGATTGTTCGAATGTTAGCCTAAATTAAGTCTGTTGATAAAAATAATTTTTAATTAAAGAACAAGTGTTCATTGATAGTAATTGGAAATCATATTTTTAATTAAATTTGCATCATTTGAAGAACATAAATTTGGAAAATTTAGATATATATGTATACATATACACTTTTATTTTAGATTATTATATCTTTTATAAATAACTTAAACAATATAATAATATTTATAATTCATCGAAGTTAAAATCATCACATGAAATACTCATCATATATACATTTTAAAATCAACAATTTAAAATAATGTCCTAGACAATTATTACAATAACTATTTCTGTACATGTAAACATGCGGTATAGTTATTTTTTGAATTACAACGCTTTGAGAAGAATAAAAATTCTAAAACTCTGTTAATTTTATTCCACGATATATTACAATTTGAATTATAGGAAAGGTAAAAGATCTTTTAGATTTATTAAATTACTTTTTTTTTAGAACTGCGAAGAGTATTACAAGGATATTTTTCAATTAGTCGCGAACAAATTCATGCGCTTATTAGTGCATTACGTTGTTTAAAGTGATCCCTTGCGAAAAACGGTTGTCGCAAATGCAACGAAGCGTTTTATCGAGCAGATTATGAGAAGGAGACGGAGCATAGATCGCCAAAGTTTTATGAGCCGATGGCGATGCAGAAAAACTGCGTTTCACCACTAGAAAATTAATCCGCGAACGACGACAGCTGTTATGATATCTACATCCATTCGCCTGTTGCACTTTCTATAAATTTCGAGAGTTTATACTATTCCTTTGTAAAAAGGATTTCTATTGTGTAATTTTTTATTCATTAATTCAACAAGAATTACACTTCTTCGTTCAAGCGAACACTTGCTTTTGATAAAACTGTTTTTATTTCGCTGTGAAAAATGCAAAGGGATCAAGGAGACGACCGTCAACAGACATTTATTGGAATTCAGACGGATAATCATGTGGAAGAAACACAATGTTACAATACCAATAAAAATACTTTTTAGACAAACATGCATGTGAAAAGGCAGAACTTTTTTACTTAACATGCTTGGATTGTATATCACGTACATGCAGATTAAGAAAAGATCGAAGGAACATAAAATATGTGTCGACGAATAAAAGAACTATTGATATTAGAAGGAAAAAAGAACCCAAGACGATAAATGGAAGACATCCGGCAAGGAAACTATGCAATTTTTTTAGATAAAGGGCAAAGAAGTAGAATTGCATGCTTGGAATACACGCAAACGTGTGAAGTCGTGAAATAATTGATGACAAAGTAGTCGACAGGAAATTAGAAGAAGAACAAGAGAAAGAAGGAAGACTTAAGAGACAAGGTAAATGTACAAACTTCTATATATTACACTACACTGTTAAATTCATGACGTCAATTTATACTCAATTTGAGTTTTTTTGTTTTATCATTTCTATAAATCGCCACAGCATCTATTCAATGTGCCGTTAATTTAACTAAAACAATGGAGTTAGACAATTTACTCAAGAACATTAAACTTTGCTCAAAAGTATATTATTTAGTAACTGCATATACTTTAATTTGTGGAGGTTGTTTACTTTAAAACTAATTATTGAAATAAATTGATTTACATTTTGATACATATGGAAGTTTTGAGAATGACAAAATGTTATTTAACTTAACGGATTGAGTTATCATTGCTCCTTGCTATTTAACAGAGTAAACCGCTAACAGCGGTCTTTTTATTGAAGCTGTGCATCATATATAATGTGGAGTAAAAATCATAAACAAGATACAAAGGTTTAATGTATTACCAAGTTATGCAACACATCATGGGCATTTTTCAATTTTTTCATTTAAAATCGACAATGTCTATTATTTATTTATTTATTTTATTTAAACCGCACATATTCTTAGTGCACAGTGCATATTATTCTACGGTAAATATGGCTACTAGCTTTACATTTTATTGAATTCTAGGTGTTAGCGGTTATAATATACAGAAGTCTATGGATAAGATCTCATGCTTTCAAGTGCGCTGTTAAAACGGATGGCATGCTCTTCGAAGGAAGGACTTACGATCGTCGCTGTCGGTCTCCGTGTACAAATCCAGTGGAAGTGGCCGAGATTGATCTCTAGGTGACTCGATCAGGTTATAATCAGTGAGAGCTTTAGTGGGGTCTTTCCGCTGACAACACGCGTACATAATGCCGCCGCAGCTGCCGTCCAATAGGCCAGCAGTCATCCAGCACATTAGAAAAAATTCGCAGCTCCGTCCGTCCGCACACAATGTATCGTCGCCTTTCCACAGCGGTCTTTTTTGTTGACGCATCTCTGCAGAAAATATGGAAACTCTTGTCTTCCACGACTGTCAAGTTACGTAATCGTCCTGAGCGACTGTCGAGCTATGCGCGGTCGCAATTCCAGTCTGGCCGAAGAAGAAAACGTCCGAACAGGTTTGCGTGCGGAAAGACGTCATTGCGGTTACTAATCTAATCTCAATCTATATGACTATATTAACCGGCAACAGGAATCAGAGAGATTTCGCGAGAATGCGACTCCTCTCAATCGGATGTCCATTATTAAAATTGACAACTTATTAATATCGATCAACTAGATACAATTGTGACTGCTACATATTAACAGTTTAAAGACACATAATGGTCCTAATAGTGCTATAGAAGTTGAAACTATTTATAGAATGCAAATCTTTCGAATCAATTTTTCGATACTTAATCATATATGCTTAATGCAATTATCAAGCAATAATTGAAGGAAATGTAAAGCCGCCGTTTTCATTTTCACCGATTACTCCAAGTCGAACTTCAAAAGATAAAACGGCCGCAAGTTAAAATCCAGGACTAATAGTCTGGGCATACAGAATAAAAAACTTTTTGTATTTGTATTAAAATCGGTCCTTGTTAAAAAAAATCATTGTATTAAATTTTTAACATATCCGAATGTTAATTTAAGATAATGTGGTAATGTTATTTGAATATTTTGTATTAAATTAATGTTTAATAGTTCTTAATCGCCGAAACAACACAATCTATAAATAAATGATTAATATAAAAATAATATATTTTAAAATGTAAATATTAAAATAATAAATAAATAAAATATGTTAATTTAACATATAAATGTTAATTTATCATATTATAAATGTTAATTATACTGAAAAAATATACAATTTGAATACAAATTGTGTCAGTGTTACATTTTTGTGTTAACTTTTACATAATGTTTTCTAGCATATTTAGCTTGTGATAATTAACACAAAAATTTTGATGGACCGTTTGGTAAACATGAAATGTATCAAATTTAATACAAATTTCCGACTGTTTAGCAAAACGCAAAGAATTAATTAAACTTTCAACTATTTAATTTTTACTTTAATTGAAGATCATATTATTTCTAACTTAATTCTATGATAATTTGTCTAAAACAAAGTAGTGTTAAACGACAATTAAACGATTAAATCTTGCTGAAATCTATTAGAATAAGACTGTTCAAGGTAATAAATGTGATTAATAGAAAAAGTATCAGCATGGTAATATTAATCATTTTTCTAACAGATTTTCTATAGAGAAATATTTGGACAATCGTAAAAGGACCTCGTAGTTCAGCGTAACAACGATTTACCGTCCAGCGACAAAGCGCGACGTCGACGATGTCGTAATGATTTCCGTGTCTTGAACCACGACGGAAGTCGTCGACTGTAATGGAAATAAGTTTCGCGCGCCATTAAGAAGTAGGATATTGCGCGACTAATCATCCGATTTTTATGAATTTACGCGAGAGGACGAAGTCATCGAGGCGATCAATTAAGAAATCGCAAATTTGGAAAGAGAATTGGAAATTCCCTGAAATAACATCGTTACGGCTATCGAACTTTGTAATTCCGCTGACAAGTTGCACGTACCTGTTTCCAATCTAGGGTAATCATCCGGCATCTGTTTTCGGAGATCTGAAATAAAGATGCTATTCTGGAAAAGCGTCATAGTAAAACAAAAGAAAAAAAATGTTTCCTGCAAAAAGAATAGGCCGTTCAATTTTGATCTTGAAAAAAATGCATAAAATTTCTAATTCAATAAATAATTCAAACAAATTATTTAAAATTACAAGAGAAAATAAATTGAGAGTTAATGACTATGAATATGAGAATGAATTGACTTTATTCTCATAGCTGTTTAAGATTACTTAGTTTAATATTGTTTAAAATTAAATACCGTCCAACATTTTTGCATATACGGTTTATATACGTAATTCATAATGATAAATTAGTAATTGTCACAGTTTATTGCACCGGTATTACACATCCTACGCTTGCGAATTAGTTTATTCGATCGCGTCGGTTCGTTTATAATTGAAGAGATATATGTTGGTTCGTTTATAATTGAAATACTTTGAAAGTTTCATATAATAATGTATTTTTGTATTTGCACGCTTCTCTAAGCACTCCGTTGATGAAGCGCTGATGTTTGCACAGCAAATTGAATTACCAGAAATGACGGGATTACGCGAGTACGCAAAGGAAAGGAAGAAAGTAAAAGGGAAAAGTTATTTATTGTGCATTCAAAGAATAACGAGCAAGGATAAATGTAGGCCTATATGAAAGATTGCTTATATGTCTACTAAGTATTAGAGGTGTCTAACCCATAATTTCTAATACTGCATTTGAAGCATTGAGAACGTGTATTTAACGTACATGAATCTGAATCGTTTAATTATATTAGAAATTATATGCAATTTACAGTTTATAGTTCAAGAAATTATAATGGAAGTAAAAAAAAATGTATCTCTATAATTTTCAGTCAAATATTTATTTTAGCCTTTCTGTCAATGCACGGGGTATTCATATCAAATTGTTTAGTAAATTTTTTTTATTTTTTTATGTGAATTTGATCATGACATTTTAAAAATTCCATTCTTTGAACGACAAAAAAAAACAATTTTACACAAGCTTTATCTTGTTTTTATTTTTAGATTTTACGAGAACCTTGTGAAACACAGTAGTGAAAAAGCGAAAAATTATTGACAGAAGAGTTAAAGATTCCAACAGAAAGAATAAAAGAGATAGATATAATAGTATTAATCCACAAATGGAAAATATATTCTCTAAGTGGCTGTAATAAAGATTAGATTTAGTATTTCAAAAAAAGAAAAGTAAAAAGAAAGTGGATATTTTACCTCTGATATCGTCCTCGAAATCTGGCAACTGGTTAGACTGCTGGAAAAAGGAAGCCGCACCACCTCCGACCGGCGGCAGGAAATCGTTGTCACGGAATATTAGTCGTGGTGTCCGATGGGACATCACCGGCCTGTTGTAATCGGCGGGAGTTCTCCAGAAGGACTTGTGTTGTCTCCACGACCCTGGGAACTGAGTCTGTGGAATGAAACGTGTGACCGGATGCGGTCCAAAATTCCTGCCATGTGGCGTTGAACCGGCCTCAAGGAGATAAGCAGATCCTGTTGGAAATCGCACGTATCTTCGCCGGCGGATTATCACCACCTCAGTATGATTGGTTTCATCTCTTCGCACATCGACAACCGAGGAATCAGATTTCGTAAATTGCTCTACCTCGCTCGTCATCAAGCTCGAGGAAAGACTCAGGATGACTGCAGCTAGAAGCCAATGACACGGCCTCGATGTATCCATCGTTTTACCGAACGATTAGAAATTGGTAGAGATCAAGTGCGCAAAGTTCACTAGGTGACTCCGTTTATCGACAATTGATCTCTGCAAACGGTGTGCGTTTCATTTAGAATTTTGCGCATTCATGTGAATTTATTTCAATCTGCTCATCAACTTTATTCCGTTTTCCATTTCCACAAAGGATGCAAGCGGTCTTGTAGTTTGGTGGTTGCAGTGAGATAAGATGTAATAAATTCCTTCACCCCACGCTGATTTCGCCACCTTTAAAAAATTAAAAGGTTATATACGAGGGGAAATCAGAAAGTAAAGTAAATTTATTTATTCCTCACTTATAAACGTTAGTTTGGAACAAATTTTGTGTAACAATCCATAAGTCTTTGGATTGCATCTGCAAAGAAGATTTTTAGTTGCCCTCAAAAACGTATATGCATCGATTTCTAAACTCCAATTTATTATTTATCTTTTTTTCTGGTGGAATTCCTGGTTCTATCAATGTAAGATTAATTTTATCTCGGTCAATAAATCTAAGAAAAAGATGAAGAATAAGTTGAACCGAGATTAAAATTAATCTTACATTGATGCAGAGTTGTGCAAAACTGTAATTCAATTAACAATTATAAATTACAATTATAATGTAATTATTAATTCAATTATAAGTAATTATATTTCGTAACTATTAATTGCTGAAAACAATTAAATGTATTAATTGCGAAAAGTAATTGTGAACAGATTATTATATACAATTATTTAATTGTTAATTGTTAATTGATTAATAGTAATTGTAATTAGAATAAGAGCAATTAATGCTTTATAGCAGGGCTCGGTACGATTTGCACGTCTCGGCCGATTTTTGACTCGGCTCCGCCTTCTGCTACTCTTCTTATCTTATCGTCCCATGCGCAGTCCAATTGCCGTTCGAAGCTTAAGAGCTTCATACTCGTAGACATGAGGTCCACCCGCTTTGGGTGCTCACGCTGTAAACTTCATTCTATATTCTTTTCTCATTTATTATTACTAAGATAGAATGAAGCAATGCGTAAGACTGAACGCTTACGCGTTAGTTACATTGTATGTAACAATTACATATTGAGTTAGGAAAAAAGTCTTTTTACACGTTAGTAAAAAAAGATCTTCCCCTATCAATATTTTTGTTAAAAATAATCAAAATTTAAGTTTAAAAAAAGGAAAGTTTTAAAGCTTGAGATCTCTACTTTCAAATGGTTACTATATTTTTTGAATTTATGTGAGCTTTGTAATTTTTACATATAGAAAATTACGAGCTGAAAAAAATGAAAAATTTTCTTTTCACTTTGTATAGGTCTATAGCGTGTCCAAACAAAATTTGAACAAATTTTTGACTATCCATTGTGAAAGCTTGAAGCTTTCCCTATAAAATCATTTTTTTAAATGTTCCTACGATTTTTTGTTCCTGAGTTATTCGCGGATTAAATAAAAAGGAACATTCTGACTCATAAAAATTGCTCCGTTAAAAATTATCGTATTGCAATTAAAAATACAGATTCTTAAGTTAAAATGTTGCTCTATTAAGTGGTGTAATTGCCAAGTTTTTTAAAGTAGAATATATTAATTGTTGAAAAAAGTCTTTTTACCAATTTTTAAAAGGACTTTTTCCTTTACCCAATATTTGGATTATTTTAATTAAATTATACAATCAATTACATTCAAATCGATTAACGAGTTAAATCGATTAACAAATCTATACTCAAGTTGTAATTTTCTAATATAATTATGAAAACAATTGTATCTTTAAGATTTTTTTCCGTAAACTTTAATGATAAATAATCAGGATTGGCAAATGCTATTTTTCAGTTACTTTGCTGTTACTTTTTATAATAAACAATTTGATGACGATGTTGCAATTTTTAATGACGGTAACGCTAACTAACTAAGTGCTAAAATTGTGCTTAAGTTAGAAGAGTCTCTTTGAAAAGTACTTGTCACCATTACGTGTTATTTACTGAAAAAAATAATAAATAACGAGTAACGCGTAACAATTAGCAATGAGTAGAAGTAACGAGTAAAAAGTAGCGCTTTACAAATTAGGAGTTATTTTTCCAATAACGAATGACTTTTTCAACCTGTTATAAGTAACGTTTGACTTTTCTAACTCTAATGTTACTATTATCGCCATAAAAAATTCACAACGTCATTACCAAATCGTTATTATAACAAGGTAACGTTATTATAACAAGGTAAAAGTCTCAGTTGTCTTAGAATTTAGGAAACGGTGTATATGTGGATTTGAGAACAGCTTTTTTCATAAATGGTGGATATCATCATAGATGAAGCCCATTGAATGAAACATCAGGTTAAACCTAATCACAAGTTAACCAGATAATGAAAAATTGGACCTATGAAAACTTGTGGACCGTTATACAAAAGCCTAATCTACAATGTGCTTTCTGATTCCTGTTTCTTTCTTTTTGTCTTTTGCCTTTTTCCCTCTTTGTAAACATTTTATCATGTTTTTATCACGCGAAACGAGTGAGTTCCGTGAACCTCTAATGGCGAGTCGCCACGAAATAAACAATAAAAAACAAGAAACAGGAAGCAAAGAGCACATTGTGCATTATTAGGTTGGGCGATTATATTGAGAAATAATGTACACGTATTTTGCTAATATGTTTTGTACGTACAAAATTAATAAATAAGTTCACTTTACTTTCTGATTTCCCCTCGTATAATACACAGTATAAATTGTTATTTACAAAACGATTGCAACAAGGTGTGTATTACATACAGTTCTGTAACACAAGCTATATTTTACTTTTCTAAATCTGCATCAGATAAGACGAGACGATTAGTCCGAGTGGTCTTTCTATGTACTATAATACTTGGATCCTAAACAATCTGACACTACTCAATTCAGGCTGATTTTCTCCTCGAGTTTCTCGAGTCGTTAATCACTATCGGGCGCCATATTAGAACGCCTGATTCCTAGCGAAAGGAAATGCGCATCGCAGTCGGACTCGCAGTCAAGTAGAATCGAAGATTCTGGTCCGACATTAAGGAACGCCACGTTATTCATACCACTGTAATTATTGGTAGCGATTTCGCGGTAAATCCAAGAACTTTCTTTTGGCCATCCATGATTATTGCTCCCGTTTATAAAACGATAAAAGTAATAGAGGTAGAAAACATGATACATACTCTACATGCCGATTTAGTATTTGCATTCAACAAGTTTATTATTATTATTGTTGTATTTTTAGAAGATAAGAATTTTTAGAGGCTTTATCTACTGATATTTTTTTTATTAAACATATAATCTACGATTGCTCGCAACGGGAAGTGTGTGTGTTTCTTCAATATTATTTCTTTTAAATTTAAATTCTACTATCCATGATTTAAGGGTTGACATAAATACACAGGGAATTCTTGTATGCGGCAATGCTTAAAGGCAGATGAAACAAACTCGAAATTAACTTCCACGTGGCCAATGAATTCCTCTTGACTGGTTGGGACGAAATCCAGTTTGCGTCACGATCCTCCGTAACGAGTGAAAGTAAAGAAGTTCACCCGGAACCAAAGATCATGCCATTTATACACGAGAAAGATTTACCGAAAGTGCTTAAATCCATCAGCATCTCTGTCGAATGAAATTATCACCCACGGCATTAGCAAGAGAAAACGACGCGCTAGTAACACTTTAATAAGGTTTCCTCATAATTAATGTCTCTAAAACTTGAAACCTGAAATCTCTATATTTCCAATCACTTATGTAATTATAATATTAGTTCGCTAACTTTTTAAAAAATAATTCTGCATTAATCAATAAATTTTTATCATAAACATAAAAATATCTACGTGTAATGAATAGATTTTTCCCAGACACTGATTTTGATCGTTGACCATGAGTAGGCCATAGACAAATTGGGGTCAGTTTTCGAAGCGTTAGAATGTTAAAAATGCCAAAAAGAAACAAGAGTATATAATTGTTCATTAAATAGTCTTGATGAACGGCCTTGCTGGGCCAATCGTAGCAGTGAAGATGAACGATTCGATGTGTTAGTAGGTCATTGGCTCTACGTCGGGTGGATCCACCAGAAGTGAAAGTACACTTCTTGCGTGCACTACAATGTGAAGTTCATGTTCACGCAGTGCCACCCGTCGCTCCGGCGACGGAAGTTACGAATCGCTCATATGGTTCTCCAAAGAATCCGAAATCTCCTGCCTGCTATTTCCCCTGTAATTACCATTGTCACTGCGAAATACCACCACGCGACGAATGCACGTGAAACCACGTTGAGCATGGTGATTTTCACCGTAAAAGTGTTCGATTACTATAACGCGATGCCTTTTGCCTCGATCTTTAAAATTCCCAACTGCGATTCCCGACATTGTTTTTCTTTCCCTTGCAAATTACAAATAGCGAAACTACAGATAACTGTGTTTTTCTTTTTAGATTTGCAGCTCCGTCAAGCGTACCTCAATGGACATAAAAGACAGATATACGTATTAAATTGTGAAATCGAGTTCTAATGTTGATCACGCGATTCTACGTACATTGATCTTTTAGATTTATTCTTTTCAGCTGAACTTCTTGCACCATTCATCTTTTCTCTTTTTCTATCTACATTGGAGAGAAAAGAGAAAAATAAACGGCAAAGAAGTTCAAGTAAAACAAAAAATAGACCAATTATATACGATATACTTCTTTACTAATAGTAAATGCTAATTATTTTGATAATAACTTCAAAGAACATAGTATAGAAAAGGCTGTTTTTTGCCCACTAATGGAAAAGTGTAAAACATAGTGAATCTTATAGATTTTGACCTGCTGAACACGATAATGCCAGTTTTCATTGAAAATGCGGGGAACATCGTCATTTTTCGAGTTAAAGTCCTATATTTTACCCTCCCTGTAATACATGATTTTCAATACGAGGATTATTTTACGTGAAACCTTAGTATGCGAAGGTTCCTAATATTGTTAAACGGAGATATGCGAAGGTTCCTAATATTTTACCTTCCCTGTAATACATGATTTTCAATACGAGGATTATTTTACGTGAAACCTTAGTATGCGAAGGTTCCTAATATTGTTAAACGGAGATCTAATAAATAAGATAAATTCGAAATAAAGGATCCAAAATGGCCGATGCCATTTGGTCATTTTTTCGCTGTCGCCAACTGCTTTCTGTAAACCGCTCTTAGCCGGGCCCAGGGACAACTAGCGTATACATGGCGGTTTTCTGTTCCCTCTTTTTTTTTGTGATTGTATTTTTTTATGTTTCAGTATTTTTTCATGTGTCCATTTAATCGGTGTTTGAAACTTCAGACCTCTTCGTCCGATTTGTCCGATCCAAGCATGCGGCGCAAGACATGATCGGCACATGCGAGAAGGAGGGAACACAATTGCATTTTTCATTCTCTTTCTAACGGAAGAAAGGGGGGGATGCGATGTGCGTGATCGAAAATGCGTGCATGGAAAAATCCAATTGTGTTGACGTTTCAGATACTGATTAAATGGGCACATGAAAAAATACTAAAACATAAAAAAATACAAATCACAAAAAAAAACAAAAAATACATAAAACACAAAGAAAGGGGACAGAAAACCGCCATGTCCACGCTCGTTGGACCCGGCTGAGAGCGGTTTATAGACCCAGATAGCACATTTTATTCTGAGAATATTCTGAGAATATACTAAAAAGGTCACGTCTGATATTCGTATGATATTTCTATGTCCGCAACAACATTGTTCGCAGTATATCCTCAGAATATCGAGATGATTTTTCGAAAATTTTCCTTGAGAATATGTAAGAAATATCTATTAAAAATAATATTCTTTGCTCTATAACAGAATATTATTTTTAATAGATATTTCTTACACACTCTTAATGAAAAATTTCGAAATTCATCACGATATTCTGAGGATATACTGCGAATGATGTTGCTGCGTGCATAGGAATATCAATATACGAATATCAGACGCAACCTTTTTAATATATTCTTAGAATATAATGTGTTATCTGGGGAAAGCAGTTAGCGACAGAAAAAAAATGGCTAAATGATATCCGCCATTTTGGATCCTTTATTTCGAATTCATCTTATTTATTAAATTTCCGTTTAACAATATTAGGAACGTTCGCATTTCAAGTTTCACATGAAATAATCCACTCTATTAAAAATCATGTATTACAGAGAGGGTGAAATATAGGACTTTAACTCGAAAAACGACGATGTTCCCCGCATTTGCAATGAAAACTAGCACCATCGTGTTCAGCAGGTCGAAATCTATAAGATTCACTATGTTTTACACTTTTCCGTTAGTGGGCAAAAAACGACCTATTCTATACTAAGTTCTTTGTTTTTTTTTTGTTTTTTTTATCCCTTTAATGGTAAAATCGGGATTAAATGTAACCCTACAGCTTCGTTAGTAAAAGCATTTTTTTGTTTTGCTGCAATTATTAAAAGTTACTTGGATGGAAGGAATGGTTTCGCTAAAAATTTAACTAGAAAAATCTAAAAAAATTCTATTAGACCATCAAAGTAATTACGTAAGACGCTTAGATTGACTGTAAAATATTATAATTTTTTTCCAACATTACTCATCATGCTTGAGCATAATATATAATTATTTTGATAATCCAACGGAATTATTTTCAGATTTAAAAAACATTACCATTCAAATTATTATCAAATTAATACGTAAAAGATAAAATGAGCTGAGAGTCAGCGTTAGTTCTTGATAGCTAATGTTTAATGTCTTTCAAATTTTTAACAAACGTTTACTCCTTAAACTAAAACCTTTTCAATGTTAATACATACAAACAAATCCTACCTTACATATAATAATAAATCAAATATTAAAAACGGTTTGAATATTACAAATTAAAGTTCTTCTGAGTTCGCGGTGAATAAAATTTCTAAACTTAGCTGTCATTTCTTCATTTAATCAATTTATTTCATTAGATATCAATTGTGATGCAGTGATCGGAATTCTCGAACTGATATACATTTCTAGTGACTCGACTTAATTTTAAAATTATTTAGTGTAACGGTAAATGAAAAACAATACATGTAATTAATAGTTAAGCTTTGTATCTGACTTGAGAATCTTACTTGTGTTAATATGTCCATTATAATTGATTCGCATTAAAAAATATAATAGCGCAACGGTGTCACGAATTCGTTAAATTGAAAAGATTATTTTAAAAACATCCAAAGACTGATGTCATAGCAAATAACAAAACTATGGCAATAACAAATTGAAGGAAATGGATTTCTGAGGAAATGGAAAGGAAGGGAGAATGTTAAGTGGGACAATAACTAGTATTGAACGATATGATTCTGGAAGGAATTCGGTATCTGCTTGTTTAAACCATGTCTCTGTCTCATGATATGTACCATCTCCAAAATTAGTTTTTTATTATAAGAAGATTCATTTTCCAAAATTTTTACCTCTTCCCAATTGAAATCACGACACTCTATGTTCAGTTATTATTGATGGGGAACCAGTTCTTTTATTTATATCCTTAGAATGTTTTGCGACTCTCGTTTTCAATTATCTTTTGGTTTGGCCAATATAAGATGTCACAATTATGACATGAAATTTTATATACCACCACATCATGATGTGACATTGGTTTTAAAATATATTTACCTGTTGTGATATATTTCTTTAGGGTACTTGGAATGGAAAAGACAGGTTCTAAATTGATTCCCTTAGATATATAAGAGAATGCCTCTGAAAAGAATTGTATATATGATACAGTATATCGATTGATGTTATTATTTTGTTCATTATGTGAGATAGTTATGTTGCAATAATATTTTATTCTAGTGTGCATTGCAGAAAATATAAAAGGAAGAGGCTAACAGTACTTAAGTAAAACAGTAATCATATTAATCAGACTTTTTTGATGAAATTTCGAGTGAGATAACTGCGATATTTTGTCAATCATTCCGTAAATCACACCCCTTTGGTGACATTTAAGATGTTGTGAACCGAAATTTAAATATCTCTCAGAAAAAGTTGATTTTTTGTAACAGTCAAAAATAATCTCGTAATTATCCACACTGATAGTTAAATTTAAAAAATTCAAACTGTTCCCATCACCAATTTCAAAAGTGAATTGTATACGGTCATGTAATGAATTGAAACACTCTTTTATCTGATCGTAAAACTCAGGAGGAGCGGCTAAGAGAACGTATTTGTAGTAAAAGAGTGATTGACAAGGAAAACTTTGAATTGCGATCTTCTCTAGCAATTATATGTAAAACTACAACAATTATTATGGGTAATTTTGGAACTCACTATTAAAGGTATATATTTACACATATTTAAAGTAAAATTATAATTTAAGATAAAATTATATTCTTCTTTAATAGTAATTATAAACAATTTGTCAAAGTAAATTTACAAATGAAAAGTTAAGTTTATAGAAATATTTAATCATTAATTCAATAAATTACGTATAATTTTTCTTAAGCTATGTTATTGACGTAAAACAAAAAAAATATAAAAATGCAAATATAATATGTACAATATGTTATCATTATGTTATATAATATTACAAAAATGTGCATATATTTACATGGAACCTACATAATATTCTGTTATTGTAATTTTTGAATCTAATTGAATAATATATTTATACAATTAAAGATAAAAGAAGACTAATTTATGTAGAAGCGCACAATTTTATATTTTTCCACTATAAATTAAGTAATTTTTTTCTTATATTATATTTTACATAATTTTACATCCTTTTCTTATAGTATTATTGGACGTGTGTTTTATATAAAATTTAATATCTAAAAATATAAATAAAAGAATGTATGTGACTGTCATCAGTTGTATACCGGTCGGAGCCCGCATTTTCAGCTGTTAGTGAAAGCACGCACATGCAAGCACCCACACGGAGATCGGATCTCCAATCATATCCCTTTTCCTCTCCCGTGGTCCACGTGCGCCCCGCGCACGGTACGGTATATCGAATTCCGCGTGTGAATCAGCATTAAGAACGTGAAGACCCATCACTTTCTCCGGGCGTCGAGCGGGAGCTCACCATTACTTTCGCCCAAATCGAAGGATAATTGTTTTCTCGTGTGCGTTCCGCTGCGCTAGGATCGGTTATAGTTTTCTTTTGATGCATCGCGTACACTGTCATACACTCTAATAGCCGACAACAACAACAATAGATCCAGCCAAGCGTCACGGAGAAAAGTTCTGCACGCGCCGCCGAGCTAAATGTCGGTGATAATGTACGTGCGCGCGTCCGGAATTATATAATAAAACTAAATAATATCACGTTTCGCCCTGAAAATGAAGCTCTATTACATTGTGCGCGCATTATTAACCGTTGTATCTATTACCAGCGCGGAATTAATTTTCCATATAATGTACCCAATGCATAAGAAAATAATTCGATATCGTATTATATATTTCGAAATTGCTTATTATATACCTCAGTAAGTACTGTATCATCACGTGTATTTATACTGAAGATTGCGTTGCGATTCTTCGTAATAATGGAAATGATATGTAATGATAGAGAATTTATAATAACTTACGAGAATTTATAATAACTTAAGTTCGCTTCCAGGATCAGTTCACTTGCTCATTTCTACTAATGCAAATTGCGATCTCGGTTCAACTTCCTTTTTATCTTTTTCTAATTCTAAGAATTAGAAAAATGAAAAGTAAACTAAATCGAGAAAAATATAATAACAAATTAAAATATAATAATAAAGACTACCAATGTGTAGATTTACTTCCTTTATATAAAATAAATTTCCCAGGAACATTCTATATTCTAAGAACGTTCTCAAGATATTTTTCAAATAAAGTGTGCCGTATGAGTCAGTTTAATTACTCTTCATCTTTTTTTAATTCTAAGAATTATGTTCATTTTTACCAACGTAGATTAATTTCAATCTCGGTTTAACTTATTCTTTATCTTTTTCTAATCCTTAGAACTATAAGAAGATAAAGAGTAAGTTAAATGAAGATTAAAGTTAATCTATATTGACAGAAATAAATCTTAAGATACGATAAAAAGTAAATTAAACCGAGATTAACGTTAATCTACATTGGAACAAATGAACTTAACTTTGTTATATTTACTTAGCCATTAAGATAATAGCTAACTCTTGATGCTGACACTCTGTTGTATAAATTTATACAGACCGAACCTGTTCAAGTTTACGTTGCATTGAATGGAGAGACTTTTATCTTTCGATTGCTCATTCTCATTGTCGCAATCGTACCGGATATGTCATATGTGACAGCTTCTGTTCTCTATCGACTTTTCTCTGCCGAAGCAAAACGATGGGAAGTATCGCAGGTAAAGACTTGAACAGAGACTCAATATAAGTATGTTCGAAATTTGTTTTTGTGCCTTAATATGTTTCGAAAACCTATCCGCGTTTCCTTTCGGAGGATAGAAACCGGTTTCTGAAGAAATCTTGACGTCGCAACTGTGGATCTTATTCACGGCCTTGAAAAGAGTAAGCATTTTCGCGGTCTAATTCATCGATCTTTCGTGACGAACACTTTCCATTGTGTAACAAATCTTTTCTCGCGCTCTAGCCACTTAGTTTCTGGGCCATTTTCAAGATCACAAATGATAGATGTACAATAACGATTGCTTTTTAGCGGACAGTTATGTAAAAATCGCATTTTGCGAAATAAAAATCAAAGGAAGGATGAATCAACGTATTTCTATTAATTGTTTGCTTAAGCCTGATTTACATAATGTTTTTTACTAATGACTAGCGCGCTAGTCTTCTAGTTAAAGAACTAATAATAAAAGAATATAATTTATAGATTTTAATATTTATAGGTTTTTATATTGTTTTAGCTAATTTTCTTTAGTTTTCTAAAAGATTAACACGCTAATAAAAAATGTGTAACTCAGGCCTTATAGAGAATTACAAGATGCATTTACTCTCACGACGCTTATTGCTAGACAGTTTAAGTGACAAGTTAAAAGCCTGCTGGTACAACTCTTCCACGTTTCTCTCTTCAGACCTCTATCGAATTCTGTTACGTAAACCACGAGAAGTGTTTGGGCAATGCGTGTACAACGGTACCGAAGCGTGCATCCTCAATGCGACGTCGCCAGCGTTTCGTTTTGAGAAAGAACGGAAGTACTTTCACTGCCTACGAGGATGGCAGTTTAAAAAATCTCTTCTGAGGCGCCACGTGACGCGAAAATCGCGTTTTAAACCAATGATCACGCGCCTTTTACGAAACCATGTCTACTTTCCGAAATCAGAGAGAACTTTCTTCTCGTAAAATTACCAGAAATGTAAACGTTTTCGTGTCTGCCTACAAATCTCGAGAAACGCAACGTTTTTGTCGGCCATTATTTTGTATTTTTGGAACAAATTTCTGCACGAATTGAGTTAATAAATACAATTGCTTGTAAAGGTGGAGTATGCAGGTGAAATTCATGCGGGAAATTTAGTAGACAATCCAGTTTCATAAAATGAATTATTCAGTTACAAGAAGATACTCTTTTTTTGAAATCAATTTTAATGCGATTGTGAATTATCTAAAATTGATATTCAATCGGAATATTCCTTTTTTAACAGGCTCCTGTTATTAAGTCTATATTACTATTAAGCCTAGAAATCACTAGCATAACGCGATTGTTAAACTTAATGTCGTATTATGTTGAAATCCAGGTTGAGAATCTGGCACCAATCGCTTCCAGGCGTCAAAATCACCGCACGCATCGGCTTGCACTTTTCGCTTAACACACTTTTTATACGTAAGAAACGACTGATAGCCTCTCTTTGGAAAGATAGGTACTCTCCACGAAGCCAATCTTGCTTTCTCCCCGCTTTTATAGTAACTGCCGTTTAATCACACTTTAAGCTTAACGAAACGAAACGAAACCGGGCATTCCGTTCTATGTGCCTTCACCCATTGCGCCGATTCCGACAATAAATCGAATAAATTTGATCTGCTTTGCTATGTGTTCTCCACGTACACGATTATCGTTCGTACAATCAAGCACGCGATAAAATAGGTGAAAGTTTTCATTTTTGAAACTAAGTTGATCAATGGACGAAGTTCATCTTGCATTGTTAACAAAAAAAAAAGAAAAAGAAACGTGCTTCTGATCGTGAGATACATCTTTCATCGCGTTGCACTGTTTTAGCAAACACTTGCTTCTAATATTGTTTCTCCGCAATAATGAACTACACATACGACGATCTCAAATTATGAACTTAAATTGCATCTTGTTATAGAAATGCAACAGACTTTTCTCTTTCGAATTGCTTTCTCCCTGCTAAATAAGTAACATCCCCTCCTCTTCCTATAGTTTTAAGAAGTATTTTATATAATATTCACACCGCGAGCTACTAACAATATTCATTAGTCTCTGCTTTTATCTTATTCGTGTGAACTATTCCCAGATTTCGCGGGTATTCTTTTTATATTAGCGTTTTAAGATTAGAAAATAGAAAACGCGAGGAATAAAATAGACCAGCCGTCTACGAAAGTGGGAGACAAATCGGCGTGAGATTGCACTCACCGATTCAACAGACGTGACCTTCCCGGATTTCTCCTCGGCTGATCGAAGCAATGCGAGCGATTTCTCAGGAGGAACCAGCCAGGACACTATTCCTGCCGCCCACTCTCCTGCGACCTCTTCGTCTGCCTCGTATGACCGAGGTAGTCCTCAGCACCATAACACAATTGAGGGTACCGTCGCGACAGGTGGTTGCTTCCGTATCACCGCTTAGATATTGTTCGTCGTTGATTATCTTCCAATTCCACAATCACAAAACGCTCGCGCACTTGTAATCTACATATTCAGAACAGCAAAAATCGAACCTGCGGTTGTACTCTCGAAACTATTGCAAGAAGCTATAACGTCTTGTTAGCGTAGTCGTGCGTTATCGCGACATGATAAGGTTTTGTCACTTCGGTGACTAATAAAATCGTGTTCGAACTTAGAAATACCGTCCTAGTTCCGTTATTGTCAAGCTTTGGGATTTCTATCTTTTGTATCTTTAAAAGACCGCCGCTTTTTTTATTTTTTTCTTCACTTGCACTTGTTTTCTTTGACCCTGTCTTACACTGAAGATTATCCAATCTCTCGATCTGAGTCTCCCGATTCCGAAAGAAGAATTTCTTTTTTGGAACCCAACACTTCGTGAACGACCGATGGAGCGTATCGGTTACCACATGGTGGCAAAGCTCCACACCGTGTGGAAGGCTCGCACCATGTCTATCCTCTCTCGTCGAGGGACTCCGAAGAACGCCTGCTCGTCGTCAATGTCTGCCGGCACTGCTACGTCTGCTCTCACTTTCTCCGTCGAGTAGTTTCATTTCGATACGTAAAACTCTCTCGCAGTGCCTCCCCACTGTCGCGTGCGAGGTGACAGCCGCCGGCGCCGCCACCAATCCTCGGCATCCAAATAAAAAAAAAAAAAAATAAAACTAACCAGTGCCCGCGGAAAAGATCCTTGATTGTTCGATAATCCAAAATGATTCTTCTCTTCTCCTATTTTTTTTTTTTATTCATCGGTCTCACCGAGCTTTTATAATACCTTCTGACATTCGGCAATGACGGAGATTTCCTAGGAAAGATATACAATAATTTCAGAGTAACTTCAACTTTTTTCAAGTATTATAAATTATATATATATTTTTGTGTTAGTGATGATAGTGCGTTTGTCATAATGCTAGTATACAGTAATATTTTACTTCAGATATTCGAGATAAATAAACAATATTATCGTAAAAGAGCGCGAATCAAAAGGGATTACGCCTCCTAGAATTGCAAAGGATGAAATGACATCTGAATATCATCAAAATCTACGATAGTGCACCTAATCTCTCGCCGCATTGTTCCTTTGTTCATTAATAACTTCCACAGGCTGAACAAGATGCAGGTACCTAATTTCTTACTTACTAGAAAGTTACAGACACTCGACATTTCTATCTTATAATATTAATTAAGGTGAGAGTTCATGTAAATATTTAAAAAAAACACAGAAAAAATACATCACAAATCAAGTAGAAATCATTACGCAAAAAAAATTTTCATATCTATCATCAAACATCTGTAATCCGAAGAATTTATCAGGTAGTGAATATCTTGTGTATAAAATAACCTTAGTATTTTTTACAAAAAATTATTTTCAATAATTCAAAAAACTTTAACATTATTATTAAATTGTATTTTAGTTTAATATGTAATATTATATATGGCTTTATCTTCAATTTAGAACTGTGTATTAAGATCAATAAATAATCGGCGAGCAGTTTGCCTAAACTGGAAATTGTATAATATAAATTGTATAATATATATAAATTGACGCAAAATAAATAATATTAGACAAGATCTGTTTTGCTCGAATAAAGATGTTTCGCTTTCGTGTTATACAAATAAAGTTAAAATCTTTTAATTATAATTGATCCGCTTGTTGCATTGTAAAAAGCCCTAAAGATAGAGCATCTCAAATTTGCGAAATATTTTTTCACGCTTTGCTGGACCGTTGTGGACGTTTAGGAAACAGTTTAAAACAATTAACTACAGTCGACCGTTCTGAGAATGAGTGCGAGCTATTGTTTTACTGAAAAAGAGCATGAAAAATGGAAACTTTTCTTGAATTTCAAACTTACAAAAATATCTTGTTCTTTGTCCCTTAGTACACATGATAATTTTCCGATCTTTTATTACATACGATAGATTGTTTATATCTAGGTTAATTTTTACGTATACACAAGCATGTTTAAGTTATTTTCACATATACTTTAACTTTTACAGAATATTGTATTTGTAAGATTGTGTATTTTTTTAAGAAAGAAATATTCAATTATTGTTCTTAGTGTTTTAAAGAAAAGGAATGCACAGGACACAAATGAACTATCATGTACACTGAAAAAATATACTAAATTTTAATAAATGTTTAAATAATACTAACGAGAGACTCTCTAATTAGAGTTGCAACACGAGACGATTTGAGCCAACTTTTGTATGCAGGGTAATCGTTTTAATAAAATTGATAACAGAGAAAGAAATATATTAGTATCTCTGTCTAACCTTAATGTGGCGTTAAAGTTAGAGATACTAATATATTTCTTTCTCTGTTATCAATTTTGTTAAAACTATTATCCTGCATACAAAAGTTGACTCAAATCGTCTCGTGTCGCGACTCTGATTAGAGGGTCTCTAATACTAACTAAATAGGGGAGGTCCAGGCAAAGCGAACGCCCTGGGCAAAGCGAATATTTTTTATTTTTGCTTATCTATCTGAGATAATGCTATGAGTCTAACTGTTGAAGGAATGACCGATCGGCGACGCCATGAAAGTGCGAAACAACATATGATTGTGCTCGTTTGTGTATGAAATAAAAGGAATTGTCTATTTTTTGCGATTTCCGCTAAAGTACGTAGCTTAATTATTAGCAGCAATTATTTCTTAATCAGTGTGAATGATTTTTTATAAGAATACTGTCTTTAAATGTGCATTTGAGATTAAACTTGTTCACTTGTTGCTTAAACTTATTCTAACCTTTCCAAATTCACGCCAAATAGATTCTTTAGGCAAAGTGAATGAGAGCAAAGCGAATATGTAATTGCACTGAAAATACCGGAAAGACGAAGGGACAGAAGATCTTTCGAATGAATAAAAGGCACATGATTGTTTAGGGCTTACTTTTATTTTTTTTTTCACAACACAGTATGATGTGTGTTCCAAAGAATACACCGACCCACTATTCAAAGACTGGATCAGTACAGTCAGTATTCCAATGGGCTCGTGAAGGTTGCACATATAAAGGATTTGGCAATTACTTTTGTGATGACTGCCAAGTGTCAACACTGATTTTGGTTTTTTTAATTCCATCCGCATTGCTCGAGTGACCTATCCATTTTGCCCAGAAGGGTCGGGCAAAGCAGATGGTTTCTCTTTTTTTTACGTTTTGACTAAAAAGACATTTAAATGTTCAAGTTTTTAAATGTAATTTTATTTTATTTTAAAGTTGATTCTATTAACAGAATTATGAGAATAGAAAAAATTTCTGATCTTAATTTTAACTATGTCATTTTTTTTCCCAAACCTTAATACATCCGCTTTGCCTGGACTTCCTCTAAATAATAATACTAAATGTAAGAATTTATATTTATATATATATATATTTTATTTGTTAAAAAAAACCATTAACTTGATTCAACTATCATTTTTTTATTTAATAAATATTTACTTACTGTAAATAAATATTTAGTTATTACTAAAAAATTGAAAAAATGCTATTAAAATTTAGTAAATGTTTTTTCATATACTAATCTCACACATATGTATATATATTTTTTATAATACCCTGCGTTCTTCTAAATTGGTCTAATTAAACTAACGTAATAAAATATTTTTGTAATCTGAGTTAGCACTATTTAAATCTCAAATTATAAATTGTTTGTAAAGTTACAATTCAGAATTTTAGATAAATCCTTAACTCGCGTCAAGATCAGCATTTTGGCCCATTAAGAAGTAGAAAGCACCATTTTATCACATTCCCGTTCTTACGAATTTACGATGGACATCAGGAAATCGTTGCGCCGTGAATTATTATTTAAGATGGTGAAAGTCGGTGACAAGTCGAAGAAAAGTGATGAAACAATCTTAAAAAAAAATAAGATTATTTTTCCACGTAAAGCTCTAATATGTTACCTTTCATGCTTGAATTTGCGCGGAGACGAATTACGATTGTCAGGGGACTCGCCCACGAGCTTTGTAATCATGACCGGTGAACGATGACGAGCCATCCTAATCACTTTCGAGATCGGTCTTCGCTGATTGCCATAACATTCCTGCGCGCTGATGGTGTAAATTATCAATCTCATGGATCCGTTTCGGTAATACCGTAATTGCAAGGACGTAAGACGAGAATGTGGCAACCAGCTTTTTCAATGTGTAACAAGTTTATTCTGAAAAAACCCGGGAAATTGGTATTTTATGATATAAAGGCGTTGATTCATCAAATTATAAGGTAACATTAGGAATCTTGAATAATTTTCTTAAGTGAAGGAATTGTGGTGATATTCGGTTTATAGAATGCTGCAATAAAATCATTGTAATTATAGGCAATATTATAAATACATAATGTACATAATTAAAAATAGCTCAAATTATGTCCAATTTAAGTCGTTTTTAATTATAAAAGTGAAATGAATTTTTATCAAATTTGGCACTCCTACTCAAAGTGTCGTTAATTTAAGTAAAATAATGGAGTTAAATAATTTAACTCAAGAAATGAATTAAATATATGACTCTTTAATTTATTATTTACTAAGTGCTTAATATGAACATATCTATTTTAAAACTAAGCAATTCAACCACAGAAATGGATTAATTTATATTTTGACGTAGAAATTAAAAGTAACAAAATGTTATTTAACTTAGGGAATTAGATTATCGTTGTTTCTTTAATCATTAACAGTTTAAAATTAAAAATTTATATTATAAAAAATTAGAAACACAAACCATTATTTGTATGTTTATATGTTTATATGTGCAAAAACGTTGAAAATTTATGCAAATTATATTCTAGCTGAAAACGAAAGTAAAAGATGTTACATACGTCATGTACAACGCATTATTAACTCCTTTCTCTTTTTTGACACCTCGAACCAAGACATTGAATTAGTATGTTATTACATGAACTATCTCTTTGAGTAAACGCGATCCAGCTGACAACAGCAAGCTTGAAACGTAACGCTTATCCGCATTAGTGAGAGTGACAAAACGCGAACCATTAAGTATGCGGATTCGAGCTCCAACGAAGTGATAAATCTCTACTGCTTATAATTAGAAATTACATTTTAAAACTAATTTGATCTTTTTGTTATAAACGTTTAATTAGTTTTTAATATTACCTGCAAATATATGATACCTTTCATGCGCTCGCTTTAACAATAACATAGATAAATGAGCCTACCTAATTAATGAGGTTCGTTAACAGCAATGAATTGCATCTATTAAAGAAAAAAATTGGCATGAAGAACGCGCTGAATTAAAATCGAAAGTGTTCTCCGACTAGATTCTATTGTAGAGAGCGACTCGCGACGAAGAATGTCACGACTGGGAATGCGCGCAAAGTGTACAAGAACTGGGTCGAAATTGGAGAGCACGATCGCGAAATCATCATTGCTTCTTTTATTTGTCTAGACAAGTTGCTTAGCACCCGCCTTTATACCTAAAGTCAACCAAGTGTAACTTTCTCCTTGAACTTCGAAAGTCCGGCGTATCCGTCATGTTTATCGCGACTTCGCGACAGGTTCGCAAACAAATTATGTCTATCATTGCCGGAAGTCTGAGAGTTTCTTCTTCTGTTCTTTAGATATCACTATCTATAATGATTATTATCCCATACGGATAAAAAAACAAGTATATAATATCATTTAGAGTTGTATGTTTTGCAATATGTAATAAGTAAACGAGCTGGGATGTCAAAATTTCATTTAATAACAAATTAATTTGTTATCAGTGAAAAGATAAACATAATAGGTGTCTAAAACAAGCTACAATTTCTAATGTTTATGTACTTACAAATAAGTATCAAATGGAAAATATAATAAAGAATAACTTAAACACATTCTTTACTTTTTGTTTTTAAACTCGTTCTTTAAAAATAATTACAATATTTTTCAAATAAACATTTATTTTAAAAATTCAATAATTATTTTGCAATTAGAGTTATGCTGGTTCGATTGTATGCGATCCGCAACTAAAGTCTTCTAAAAAGTCAATGCACAACTCGATAGGTATTTCAGGCGCGTGCAAGTTAGTGAATTAATTGAAATAAAGCAGCACATTAATGTTGCAGAAAAATGAAAAGGAAAGGAGAAAAATGGGTCCGTGTTTTATATTGTGCAACGTTAAGGAAGCTTAAGATGTCGAGATACAATTAGGCGACGGTTGCACAGTCTTTTGCGTATACAATACGTGCCCGCGCAACTATTGTGACGCGAATAGATAAATATCTACCCGTGGAATGCGATAACTGCTGCATGTAATATTAACCAGAGCGAAAATGAAAAAGGCAATGTATCGGTGCAATCACGTCACTACATTGATGCATTGACGAGGATTGAGTAACGAGTTTATCTAATAATAAGCTATAATTTCTGCGGAAGCAGGAAAAGGACAGTCGATGAAATGTGGTTCTATAGCCTTTATCTGTTGAAATCGAGGATATACAGAGAATATGTGAGAAAAAAATTTAGCCACACAGTTTTGTGTGTTTATCAAATTATTATCTAAGTAATAATAATACATAATTGTCACTTCAAAATTTGTTTTTGTTAAATGTTACTATAGTAGTGTATATTAAAATGAAACAAACTCTGAAATATTAGTTACATATTATCAAGTATCAAAAAGACTGCATCAAAAGTTTTGTCTGCTGGTGAAGCTCTATGGCTACCTAGGAAAATTTACTATAGAAAGATATGTCGTATCATCGAAGCGTTCCCGAAGCACCTTAAAGTATCAAAACTAAAAGTGGTCGTTGAAGGTTAATTATTATTATTCTTGGTATTTAAGATATAGCTAATTCTAGAGTTGTATTTTTTTTAATATACATTATTAATGGTTTGTTGAACATAAAATTTTTTAACCAATTTTTTTGCCATCCTGCATTTAATAAATCTTGATAAATACTTTGTTGCGCGACATTAAAATACATTTTAAAATCGAAAATTAATGATAACTGACTATATAAAATAGTATTGCAGTTTTAGAGATATAAAAAGAGTTTTTATTTAAAGAATTAATTTATTATACATTTTAAATCTATTATTCATCGTTAATGAATGGTAATAACATATTACGAAGAGTAATAACATAATTATCATTTTGTTAATGACAAATAATTAATAAAAATCGGACTATAAAAAGTTAAAAAGCGTAACATTATTTTATACTCGAGATACGTTAGGTAGTAAGTTCAAGGAATCAAGCTTATGAAATGAAAATCTTTTTTATCGCAAAAATCGTAAAGTAATTATCTTAAATAGCTACTACTTCACGTGTAATACACAAGACTGACGTTAATTAGAGCGATATAAAAGGATTCTATTCGTAATCTTCCTCATAAAAGGAAAATGTGCTATCATACTTGCTCCAATAATTTGCAAGGCTTATTGCTTTATAAATGATGTATTAACTCTGTTAGAAACTCTGTTGAAAAATATTACGCGCTATGCATTATATGCAATAACTTAATGGCTGCGTTCGGAAACGTCGCTCGGATGCCTCCGATGCCTCGGATTTATCATCTGTCCTTGTTTAATATTAGATGTTAGACAAGGACAGATGATAAATCCGAGGCATCCGAGGCATCCGAGCGACGTTTCCGAACGTAGCCAATGTATAATGTAAAATTAAATAATGCGAATTAATCTTAATTTAATCTCAAACTATGTAAAATATTGTGTAAAATGCATTAAATGCAATTAACATATAATCTTAAATTAATAAGTATTAACGTAGATTAATTTTAATTTAATATCAACGGTTAATTAATTTCGGAACTTCCTATCTATCTTAACTTTTGTGTTACTACGTTTACTTTATTTTTCTATGCTATAATAAATTATAATTTAGTGAAAAATGATTTTGTAGAGTATGAAAGTTTCCAAACAAGATGAGGAGGTTGAGATGAAACTCTTATGCATCACTAGTCATACTAACTTCCTTTCGCGACCCATATAGATCAGTTTGGCGAATATATATATGGTATACACAGCCGCGTATATCGGCGCAAGTGTATATACGCAAGTGTACATCTCTATGCGCGAAAGGGACTTTACTTTCTCAAGCACGCGACCGCCGTCACTCCATCGGCAGCTCCTCTTACTTTCTCTCCCGCACGTTTTAAAAGTAGGTCCCAAATAGGATTAAGCGATCTTTGAAGAGTCTTACTACTCGAATCGCTACTTGTGTTGCACGCTTTGCGTGCAACGTTACCTACCATTAATTATACAAACAAATACCATATGTAATAAGCAGTGATCGGAATTACGATTGACATGGGATCCCTTACAGAGAAATCTAATTTAATATTGAAAATAATTTATTTTAAATAATCTAAAAATAGTCATCTGGAGTATTTTTACATCCCAAACGGTGAAAAAATGTAAATTATTGTAAAATATCATTTTTTATGAATACCGTTTAATACATTTCTTCTTTCTTACTAACTATTTCTTACAAATCTCTTAATGTAATTCCATCAAAAATCCACAATAAAAAATTATATTAATTAAAATCCTTCTTTTTTAAAAACTGTCATTATAAGCTACTTAAGTAGTTTAATATTTCGTTTAATATTTGTTTGGTTTCCTTTTTCAGAAAATTGGATTAAAATCATATCTATAATGTAAAATACTATAATAAAGCGGAAAACCAATAATATATTTACAATAAATTGTTAACAATAATGATTTTAATTAGGGTATAAAAACGCTCCTGTAAATCGTTTATGTAAAAAAATTCTGATGACTATTTAAGGTTTGATATTCAAAAAGTAATTAACCACTACTTTTCGGTAAAACTGCAGAAAAGGGGAATACCCGCCGACGACCTTGACCTTGACATATGTTGTCAAGGTCATCACACTGAATAACCTCCAACAAGTTTTAGCGCTCATTATTCGTTAAAAAGTTATTAACAAAAAAAGTTTGAAAAAATAACGTTTTATTTTTGCTATATATAATATTAGAGACTATCCTACACCCTTCCTTGATTACGTAATGACTTTCAACGTAAAGCAACTTCCACTCCATCTCCCTCCCTGCTTGGGAAGGACACTTCCACATGAAGCAACTTTCGGAGTCTTGTTGTAGATCACTCAGGGTCACGATTTCGAAAGTTGCTTCGCGTGGAAGTCGTGCGCCCCCAAGCCGAGGGGAAGGTGGGGTCGTTTCGCGTTAAAAAAAACCTAACCCTAACCTAACCCATTTTTTGATGCGAGGTGGCCCTTATTTCGCATAGAAGGTTGTAAACCTAATAGAACTTTACTTCTTGAATGTACAACTTTCCACGCGAGAGTAAAAAATGGGATGGGTGTGTTAGAGTTAGGTTTTTTAACGCGAAACGACATGGATTTACAACCTTCCACGCGAAATGAGGGCCACCTCACACCAAAAAATAGGTTGGGTTAGAGTTAGGTTTTTTTAACGCGAAACGACTTTCACTCTACCACTAGATCCACACATACACTTTTCAACACAAAGCGAGATTCTATATAGGTTTACAACTTTCGTTATAGCAGTGTGGCGACTCGCCACTAGAGGTCCACGGAACTCACTCGGTTCGCGTAAGCACCGTGCCGTGCGAATTCCCTTTAAATAGAGTATCATTCTGGATTTATTCCAGGCGTCTAAGGCAAGTCCCACACTACATCGCCTTACTGATGAGTCTAGTAGTGTGGGACCAGGACGAAACGCTGCAGCCGACCACAAAGCTTCGAGTCAGGCCTTCTTGGTGGACATTTCCACAGCAGAAATGACACATTATTAAAAAAACATTTTTTTGTTAATTACTTTTTGACAGCGAGCGACGGCTAAAACTTGTTGGAGGTTACTCAGGGTAATGACCTTGACAACACATGTCAAGGTCAAAGTCGTCGGCGAATGCTCCCCTTTTCTGCAGTTTTACCCCAATTTCTTTCCCATTTGTCAATAAATTTAATTTGATAGCTCTCTGTTCTCTGAGGAAAACGCTTAATAAAATCAACGTGTCAATTCTTTAACTTGAATATCTGGGTAATTATATTGATTAATCTCTATTCGAGTAACATCTTTCCAATACTTATCGTTTGTTACACGCATTTATCGGCTTTCTAATCAATAAGCGAGCGAATCTCGGAGGGATAACTCCAGTATTCGCTCCACTTACGTCTTCACTGCGTCATGTACGGTCAATTACCCTCGTAAATACATCTCATGGCGGTGCATTCATAAAATGCAAGTTACTACTTCTATCTTACTACACAAAAACATGCCATTCCTGTGTCTTCGAGCATAATTTTTTTGTATGTTACTTAATTTTTATTACGTTAGATTTGTTCTTCTTTTACGCGGGCATAAATATCAGCTTATCGACTAGTTTAACGTGCTGTTTAAGATAATAACAAGTTGAAATCTACATTGCAATCCGTATTAGTTTTATTGCCACTCGATTAAATTAAGTATTTGTCTCTAATTATACATTTACGTGCGTCACGCGATTACTACGCGATACACAATTTTTATAATATACAGTCTCAAAAGTATTCTTTCTTCTTTTACTAGTCGCTTCTTATATATATACTATACATGTACATGTCCTCGCTTTCGTCAGCGAAAGTGAATGGAACGCGACAAAGTTTCTAATCGGTCAATTTGTATCAAAAACTACTTGCATGTTCGTAATCAAATGTTATAAGTACGTCTAATAAAGATTGTAAGCGTCACAAAACAAATTAGTGATTGAGATCAGCATGTAAATTGTTCTATATAATTTTACTAATGTAAGTTATAGTGCATAAATACGTATAATACAACAATACAAAAATCAATAAATTAACGCACTTAATATTAGTTTCTCAGTTTTTATAAAATTCAGCAACTTTTATTTTTAATAAGAGGAGATCGTTGAAAAATTCTTAATTTTCAATTTCACAATTATTAAAAGATTATTGCAAAATTTTATTATCTTTCTTCTTAGATTAACGATTACATATCTCCCAGTAAACACAAAGTAATAACATTGATTTATAACATTGATTTATAATTTTACACTCAAAAATGCATAACAACAAACAATTACATAAAATATGTGCTACAATATCCCAATCAATAGACAATGTTTTTAAAAATGTTTTTAAAAATATTTAAAAAACATTTATAAAAACATTTTTATAAAATTAATATTAAAAATAAAGCGGTTAAGTCCCCTTTTTTTGATTTAAAAAACGTTTATTGTAACGTTTGAATAAAAATTTTTTTAACGTTTAAAAAACGTTTATTTAACGTTTGAAGAAACATTTCTTTAACGTTAAAAAAATCTTTTTTTAATGTTAAAATTACTTAAACAAAATTAGAAAAAGTAACAAATGTAGAATCTTTTTTTAATTTACTTTTTTTTTTATCAACAGTGCCTAAAACCTTAGACTACCATAATTTTATTAATTAATTTCTAATTTTTAATTATATTTTAATCTTTTTCTCTTACCGGCCAGGTTTTGAACCTGGGATCTCAGGGCTAAGAGTCTCGTACCTTATCCGTCACGACACTTATATATATATATCGATGCACACAGTTCTTATTATCCATATATGGTACATACTTATCGCAATTATATTGTATTAACTTCTCTTCCGTGATTATTTTATTACTCCGATCAGTTTTTTATTAAATTGAGCTTTAGAAAATAATATTTTTTACATATTTATAATAAACGTCAGATAAATGTTATATAAATGTTCTTTTGATTATATTTCAAATAAATAAAAAACAAACGTTTATTAAACGTCATATAAACGTTTAAAAAAGATTTAATAATCGAGCATTAAATAAATGTTTCTTTAAACCATTATTTCAAACAGATAATTAATGTGAAATGAACATTTACTAAACGTTAAATAAACGTGAAATAAATATTTCTTATCACCACATTTTAGATAAGTAAATAATCTAAAATAAACATTTTATAAACATTAAACAAATATTTTTAAAATATTTCTTTAAACCATTATTTCAAATGAATAATTAATGAAAAATAAATATTTGATAAACATTAAATAAACCATTTAATGGTTTGAAAAAATTGTTTTTTCAAATCATTATTTCAAACGAATAATTAATGTTAAATAAATATTTAATAAACATTATATAAACGTTAAATAAAGGTTTAAATAATGTTTTTTCAATCATTTATTTCAAATAAAAAATTAGAATGTAAAATAATATTTAATAAACATTATTTTACATAAAATTAAAGTAACAAAAATGAAATTAATGTTAAATTAATGAATTTTGAAAACGAATCGTGAAAAATGTAAAATTAATGAAAAATAAACATTTAAAAAACATTGTCTGCTGATTAAGATATTATATTGTACTATTGAATGTGAAATTATAACAAGTGATGTTATGTTATCATTAATTAAGTATTTATGCTAGGCCAGCAAACAAGCTGATATTTGTAAATAATGTCAGTCTGCTAAAGGACAGTTCCTCGTTTGATAAACATTAAATAAACGTTTAATGGTTTGAAAAAAATTTTTTTTCAAATCATTATTTTAAACGAATAATTAATATCGCAAAATTTACCTTCGTAAAATTTAACATCATTTAAAATATTAGTATGCAGGACGTGATCCTCTCGGTCCGCACTCAGAGGTTTCTCTCATAGTAAACTTCATTATAGTCGGTAAAATCGATTCCTTCTTTTCTTGCTAGATAATCTCGTATGTGAATTAAAAGGTAATTAAAACAGGAGGATTTAGCATCGCCTTAACACGGGTCTCTTCCTTTTTTTAATATTTTCTAATTTTTTGGTATATTAATTTTATCTCTATACATTGTTAATTTTATATTGTGACAAAATTTTCCACTGCGATATTGGTATTTGTTTCATCACAAACTAACACACTGACGCTGAATGATTTAAGGCTAATTCTAAAATGTGCTCTTTGTTTCCTGTTTCTTATTATTTGTTTCTATTTGTCTTTTGCTTTTTTGATCAAGAAGGCAAGAGACAAACAGCAAAAAACAGGAAACAAAGTGTACATTGTAGAATAGGCTTAATAATTGACGTGCTTCTTCTCGACATGCGAAATTTAATTATATGGCCCAGTTAGGTGAGTTATTTTACAAGAGTGACGCTTTTACTCAAATTCTTTTTCGTTTTCTTTTAATTTATATCTAATTGGACTTTTTACCAGAACATCGGGAAATTTTAAACAACCGGTCGTTCAGCTGTTTTGCGAATAATTTCCGTCTCTTTACAAAATCATCTCTCTGGTCTTCATTAACATGTTCATAATTTTATCTATTTCTTCGACTGCGTTTAATCAATATAACATCACCTGTTCATATACGACTTTCATATTTGAAGATGGCTCAATCGTTAGACCAGAACATGTAATATATATATAGAACTTTTAATTATTTATAGAATATTATATTAAATATATACATTTAGTTTGAGGTTTTATGTTTTAAATAATTTTCTCTTTATATTTAACTCTTAAGTGCCCTGTACACTCCTTGTTATTTAAATTAAGAGTCCTTTGTTCTTATATAATTTACACGATAATTATACACGATTCTTATAATAGTTTATATATATTTATATAATGATCATACATAAAAAATTTTTTATCGAGATGTATAACATCAGTACTACACAAGTAATTATGTTATATTGTTACAACCCAGATAGCAAGCTACGTCATTTTGATGTCAAATGACGTTATTTTGACGTCAGCTTGCTACCAGGGAATTCAAAAGTCATTTTTTCGTGTTTTCAGAACAACAGCTTACAAAATAGCAGACATATGTATGCATCCTCCTCTATAAATCCTTTCATATTATGAAAATACAAATCACGCAATATTTTATATCATCAAATATAGCGGCAAATGTGCAGTATAAAACCGCACTGAGATCTACACACGTAACACGTATTCAGCTGAGAGTGCAAGAAACTCGCACTTACGGCAATCTCGTGCAGTGCTGCTGCCACTGAACGAGTTTTATTGCACTCGTCAATTCTAGATTGCACTAATTCTGTTCAATCAGAGAATTCCTCTCTGGTTCAATTTAGTTCTAGTGCAATTCTCGTGTAGGAACAAAAAATAACCGAATGTCTGAAGTCCCCTCTGATTGGTTCGTGACACCTCAAGACAGAACCACAGAACTCTAGCAGTTAGCGTGGTTGTATCTTGCTGCTTTCTGTTTATATTAATGTGAGTGCTGCTATTAATTTATTGGGATTTATTACGTGAGTCAACGAAATGAATATATTGAATCGATACCCGCAATTCGCTCGTCTGAGTGCTCTTTGTCATAAGAATGTACGTATGAATGAACTTATGGTTTATAGTCCGTTTCTAACCTCATCTCTTTCTAACCTAAATTAATACTCGTAAATGCGATATAGTAAGACAGAACAACGGGAAAAAGTCAGAATTATGTACAACTTCAGCAGAAGCACATAATCTGAGAGTAATAATATAACATTCTAGAACTCAGATGTCATATAACTTCAAGATGTTGAAGGCTTAAAACTTGTCAATTGGTGGGTCTAACTCCAAGAACCCTTCCTCATAAATGATATACTTTTATAGAAATTTAATACTGAAGGATAGTAACTACTTACTTTGAGTGTTGAAAGCACTGTTGTGTAGTGCTTTTAATACTGAAAATAAATAATTATTTACTACATTACACTATTTTATTAACTAGTATTAAATTAGATTTCTTCAAGGATAGTAGGCAATGATAAGTAAAATTATCTTGTTATTGAAATCTCTTTGTTGAAATCGACAATTTAATTGGAAATTATAGTCCTCTCTAGAGGAATAAAATAAAATTCGCTTTGATTTTAGCTTGATGTTTTCTCAACTTTTTCAGGTCTCTCGCTTTTCTACAGAAAAAACTGACAGTCCACCGATACCTGTGAATCCTCTGAAGGATGTGTACAGTGCCAATGATCAAACTGGAACCGGAGTAATATATGACAAAAAACCGTTCAGAATACTTCTTAAAACTGGCAAGAATTACTCATGGTGCCTATGTGGACGGAGCAAAAATCAGCCGTTCTGCGATGGCACACATAGAGACATTTTCCTTAAGATAAAGCTGAGGCCCATACGTTTCACTGTTACGGAGACTAAGCACTATTGGTTGTGCAATTGCAAACAAACATTGAACCGACCTTTCTGCGACGGAACGCACAAAAGGCAGGATATACAGGAAAAGAGAATATAGATGACATAAAACTGTATTGTTGATATAACAATGAATTTTTTAAGTAAATATTACTTTTTCGGTCGTGTGCCGTGCCTCTATAGATATCTGGAATGGTGTACATAATATACATATTAATAAAAATACTTTTAGCACATATTACAAACAAAACTAATATCATTTCTAATTCCTTCTTTAGACAATAATGATCGGCCAAACTGATTAAATAAAAAGTATTTCTAAACATAATTATTATTTAACTTAATTATTTGTTAAAACTTAAATAAGTAAATCATTAGAAGATATTCAAACTTGCTCGTGATATTAAAGTAAAGATTACTTTTATAGCGTGCCATATCTTTTATAGGTAATTAGAGTGGTGTATATAAATGCATATTAATAAAAATATCTTTGATTTATATTATAAGTAAAAGTAATCCCATTTTTAAATCCTTATATTATAAGTAAAAGCAATCCCTTTTTTAAACAATATAATAATAGATCAAATTAATTAAATAGAAATTCTTAAACATAAATTAAATACATATCTTTTTATAAAATAAAAAATATTGAGATTAAATTGTGAATCCTCGAATTTTGGGACACACTGTATACATAATGTTCATTTAGATGTAATCAGTAAAAAGGAGAGATTCCTGTTTATGTACTCTCTTTGCAAATTGGACAAAAATTAGATTTTCTTTAAAACGTAGACACTTATCTCACGTATGTATAATTAAAAACATTAAATTGAAAATATTTATAATGTGACAGTATTTGCATGATTTTTTGTTTATTGTATATTTTATAAAATTGACAAACAATTGTTAAATAAATGTGGACAAATCATGGACAATCGAATCCCTTATGAGATTTAGAGATAAACGTATTTACAAGTGTAATGACAAATTTTTTAATTTTTCATTTGTTTATAACTTACTTTTGCAAGATGGACAAAAGAATATGTATGGACATGCGTGAACAAATGGTAGACAGTCGAATTCTCTGTGTAATTTAGGGTCTCTTTCACCAATCTTGGTTAAGCTAACCGACGGTTATATGGGGCTCATTTAGGCCCAATTTTACAACTTATTAGCTTAACCGAGGTTGGTGAAAGAGGTCCGATTTTACAATATATGATTAACTAAAGATTAAATATAACCAAGAAATGCATGAATGAATTTAATTGATGAATCTGTTGGTAACCTTTAATCTTTAGATAACCATATATTGTGAAAATGGGCCTACAAGTGTAGCGACGAATTTTTTATATTTTCATAAATAGAAACAAAGGGCTAATGAGAGTATAATTACGGTAATTCTTGCGATGATTAAATTTATTACATATTACTATAATTCAGACGTTTCGGCCTTCATTCGAGCCATCCTCAGTGTATCTGACCAAACAATACATGTTGACTTCTACGGCTAAACGAGAGTGACCACTCATTCCATCTACACAATCGATTCGATGTTGATTCGATTGTTAATCGTTGTAATGTTTGCATGATATATCACGTTCTCAATTTTTAATATGGACAAGCTGCGGATTTTTCTTAATTTTAAGTAATTGTTCATGGCTGTACGGAATACATCTTCGATCGTTGCCACTAGTTTAGCCAATCTTGTGTCACGAATTGGTGTAGATTGAATGAGTGGTCACTCTCGTTTAGCCGTAGAAGTCAACATGTATTGTTTGGTCAGATACATTGAGGATGGCTCGAATGAAGGCCGAAACGTCTGAATTATAGTAATATGTAATAAATTTAATCATCGCAAGAATTATCACGATTATACTCTCATTAGCCCTTTGTTTCTATTTATGACATTTTCGAGAGTTATTGTTATCAATTTATATTTTTATATTTTCATTTGTTTATATTTTGATTTTGCAAGGTGGACAAAAGATAATTATAGATAGACAAATGCGTACACATGATGAACAATAGAATTCCCCGTACATAATTTAAAAGAAAATATGCATACAAAAAGTGCTAGAATTTTTTATTTATTTATAATTTTTTTGGAAAGTTAACAACAAATTATTTTTTATATACAAATTATGGATGATCGAATGCGAATTCGTATTTAGAGATGCCAACTTTACAAACTTCTAACTTCACTGGTTTCTACGTTTCAATTAAATTATACCTTCTACGTTCCATTTGAATTATACTTTATTGCCTTATAAATATATTATTTATCCCTATCAATCACGAAGACTTATTTTAAGCATTTTACTTCCATTTGATTTATGTCATAAAACTATTTTCATTTTTATGTTAATTAAATGAATAAGTAAATAATTAGAAAATAGAAAACATTGAGATTACATGGCAATATCGTTTTTCTGTCTTTTACTACATGTGTACGGCTTCAATGTTTCTACAATTATACAATTATCTTGTCTGATTGATGTGTATTTCCGAAGTCGGAAGTACGTAACATTTGCATCTCTATTATTCGAAAGAAAATGCAAAATTTGTAAAATGCAATGTGCATTATATGAGTCGCAGTGTGTCCATAGTGCTTTTAAATAATCGATCTTCTCGTAAAATCTTAAGACAACATATTTACGAAATGCCAAGCTTTAACTTACAATTGATGTTGTTCTTAATGTTTATGTATGTAGCGTATTTTGCTATCTGTGATCGTTGCTGCTTAATCAATCGCCACGAATTGCCGCAATACGATCTAATAAAAACCAATTTGCACTCGAGTCAACCGATCATATCACGAAGAGTGGTTTCCCACGTGAACGAGTGTAAGAAATTCGCCACGTCGAAGAAAGCTCTCGCCTTCAATTTTATTTCCGCGAGAAACCGCACCGGTATGCGAATGGCAGGCAATTAAACATAATTATAACATGTAATTATGATAATTTTGACAGACTTTCTAATTATAGCGAAACGTAACGCGAATTACAAGTGCAACCGTGTTATAAAACGCGATGTAATTATTAGTCAATTCAATTATCATGATTAATCCAGCACACTACACGTTTCGTGTAATTTCTTCAGCATATGTTCTTACGATATTTCTTTATCAACGCGCAGGTGGACAAGAAAACTCGTGTCAAGCTCTTCAATGTCCCGAAGATCAGAATATGACGACCCTCATGCCCGAGACAAATTGCAAATATTACAGCATGTATCCCGTTTTATCTCCGCCCGGTAATTACAATTACCAATTACAATTACTCGCATTACTCGCGTAAATTTGTATATCAGCACATATGTCGCACTATATCGAAATTAATTGAGCAAATAGTTATCAATATTTTAGAAAAAAATCAAAGTTTCTGTTTGTTTTGGTAAATATATCCTCGTATAATTGCAAATTACAAATTTGATGTGATATTTATGTAATATTTATACGAATATTAATTCCAAACAAAGTTTCATATTATATGAACATGATGATACTTGATATTCATGTAATATTTATATGAATATATTCCTTTTATAATACCATTAATTACTAATAAATAATAATAAAAGGTCATATATACCTTCATATTAGTTCAGTCATTAGAACATTTACTTTACAAGATGCCTGAATTAATTTTTTTAAACGTAAGCTTCTGACATTGTTAATAAAGATTACTTTTAGTGAATGCTACGATGGAGTGCATTCCTAAAGCGGGGATGTTTTTATTCTCGTCCGAAGTACTGAATTACACGGAGGCACGAAGTTTTTGCCAGAAACGAAACGCATCGCTCGCACATGTGATAAGCGAAGAGCGCACGGAAGGCCTCGGCAAATTAATGTCGCAGAATTTTTCCAGATTCGTTGGTCTCAGCAGCGAAAGGAATGAAAGAATTTGGAAGAACGAATTCGGTAATTTGCTACCATAGTTTACGTATCTTAATTGCAACAAGATAAAATCTTTCAATTCGAATGCCAAACATTTCTCTTTATAAAACTAAAAAAATATACATAATTTTTGACAGGTGAACCCTTATCTTGCTTCGATTATCGAGCGTGGGGCGAAGGACAGCCGTCACACTCGAAGGGTTGTGTTGCTCTCACAAATCCGTTTGCTAAAAGTTCGCCGCCCTTCTGGAAAGTGATGCCGTGTCACGCATTGCTGCCGTTTATTTGTGAAATCTCACCGTTGTCTCGAGAAACTTCGAAGCGGCGTTATGGGAATCACACATGATACGTCATCATGCATGATACGATTAAATGTATAATCAAATGCATTTCATGAGAGAAGCAATTATACATATAATAAAAACAAACTCGAGAAACCAGAATAACGTAATATTTTTTGATAGAATGACTCAATTGAAATAAATCAAATATAAGTAATCACTATAGGGCTACGAGCCAGTTAAAATGTTTATACTTTTTACTATTTTAGTTTTAAATATTAAATTTTATTAATTTTAATTTAACTCGTATTGTAATATTTTTTCTTTTTTGATGAGGTCTTCTTAGGTTTCACTTATGCCTGTTACCAATATTCAGCCCTTATTGAGATCCGATAATCTCGTACTGCTGCAACTCGCCGGTCGCGTAAGGCGTCGTCAGCCACGGTAGTGACTCTGCGCGTAGCTTAGCGCCGAGACACTACCAGTGTCTCCGAATAAATAACGTTAATTTCGATTCAATTGGCTTTTCATCTTTTTATAATTATTAAAACTAAAGAAAAAATGAAGAATAAGTTAAACTGAAACTTTGAAATCTAAAATTTATGGAAATAGGCTTTAGCAATGAGTGCGATATGGTCAAAATGAAGGCAGACATTAAATATGTATAGAGATTTAATGTAGGATTACAGGACTCCAGCATTGCGTATGTAGAGAGTGATTTACTCTCTAATGGCTTTATTTACAGGTACGATTGTTAATTCGACGTATGCACGATTGGACACGTTGACAAAGGAGGGGAAAATATATTTATATATATAACTCTCACTCGGATCGCGATGCGCTTATACATATATATATGTACATAATAGGCCTAACGTTAATAACATTAAAAATCGTTTCGCTCTTGGATCGTTAACTCCTTACGTTCTAGAGCATGCTTTCTACAGGGATATCACTTAGCAACTATGCAGCCAGACAGCTGTGCGCTGCCGCATTCGTCCGACGCTTTTCGACAGGATTTATCGAGAACAGCTCGTTATAGCGTGATATAAAAATGATCTCGATAAGATTCGATGTCGAACAACAACAATCGGAAATATAGTCTGCTATTACATTAGTCTTACAACCTCGTGGGCAACATCACTTATTCACCATAGCGCCGTACATAGTGATAAATCGAAAGCGTGTGAGAGATAATTATATCGTGATTAATACACGATCGACTACAATTTGTCGATCCACTGTGGCATTCGGATATATAATATTCGGGACGCGATACCTTTAGAATAAAGATTTCGTTACAATCGTTTCTCGCATGTTTTCACTCGATGCGCAGAATTAATGTTCAATTAATGTTCAATATTATTTTATTTACAGATTAACATTTTCTCAATGGTTCTGGAAACACCTGTTTCAAACAAATTCTGGAAGTTTACTGGCGAACGGAAAGGCCTTATTCGTAAGTACAGGCCTAATCTAATTAACGCATTTACATTGTTTTTTCTCAAAATGATTACGTTAAGATCGAAGTGTTGAATGATTGTGTTTATAATGATTGGATCGCAAGAGATTACTGTACGAGAGGGAAGACGATGTACCTGTAGAAATGCGAAACTATAACTAACTGATACTTGACAACTGTTCTAAAATGTCTTCGAGAGAGAGAGAGAGAGAGAGAGAGAGAGAGAGAGAGACATAAAATGCAATAAAATGTTTTAATTGAGCTTCCGCTTATCTTGATCATAAAGTGATTTTATTAAAAATCGTAATTATAGAAAAAAGATAGCAAAGATTCTTCCGAACTTGCTTAAAAACTATTATTGTCACGCATTACACTTGCAAGATGGTGCATAATGGTGTCGTATTCGTAAACCGAAGTTCGATATGAGTGAACATATATGCACGTAAAAATTGTCGCGTTCAAATGACCTGATCTGTAGCGAAATATAAAAGTATAAAAAGACGTGATTACAGCGACGAATCTGAACATGGTCTCGTTTATTTTGAACTTTCTTTTGTAAGCATGGTCGGTGTTAGACATTGATTAAGACAGTTGCCTTTGAGTTTGTATTAAAATGAACGTGTTACATATATATTATACAAATTAACACAATGTACGAAATTATAAAAAGAAACTCTTTTCAAAATTATCTATGATACTCTACAAATATAAAGAGGTACCTCTTTCGATAAAAGCTATTACATTTCATATCATCTAATATCCAATTAACTTCGTGGAGCTATTCTTGCGATGCCTTGCGATAAATTTTCGAAATAGCATATGTATGTCGATAAAAGTACGCTTTATAATGAATAATATCGATTTGTATCAAAGTAATACCTTTTCTCAGAAAAGGAGGAAAAAATTATGTATAAACAATTATTTAATACATACATTTGTTTAATTACACAAATGCATTATATTCAAATAATATAATAGATATAGATGATAAAGCCAACTTATGAATTGTATACCGATATCTTTCTAATGTTGGGGGACGGATTACACGTGAAATAAAAATTTATATTAAAAATCTTTCTTTTTACTGCATCGAACTTTTTCTCTATGCAGGAAATTAATAACGATTATATAATATATACCGTTATCAGTGGAATTAATTTAAAAAAAGACATTCCATATAAATGTAACGTAAATATAAATTTTTTCCTTGTAAAATTTGTTAGACTTATGAAGGTACACAGTTAAAACAATTTGCGAGACATTAGGGAGTTTTTGCAATACCGTTTATTCAGATACGGTAAACGCTAAGGTCAGGTTATTTTTTCTTAACAACTAATTAAGAAAAGAGTAACCGTGACTTTAGCGTTCATCATATCTGTGTGTGTGTGTGTGTGGATTCACGTTACTGCAAAAATATTTTCCTATTATTAAGTGATTGAGCCGCCCAAAATATATTCCGTTTTTATGCACAAACCTTAAATATTGTGCAGTATATTAATAATTCGACCAACATATACACATTCGAGCATCAATCAAGTAAACATAATAATAATTGTACTGCTTTCTAAATCTGCCAAATTTCGCAGTATGAAACTATGGTTGCTAAAAATTAATGGAGACGAGAGAGAATAAAAAAAATATATGTATATGTATATATATGTATATATATATGTATATATATACATATTATTTAATGTATGCGTATCTGCATAAAAATAAAGTCTCTTTTATGTCAATCTGATTCGAGGAAATAGCTTTCAATCCACTATTGTTCGTTAAAATATTAAATATATTTTATGAAATACTGACATATAAAAAACTAAATACCACCTCGTGTATATCTATTTCCTCTCATATATCTATAATCTTCTCGTTTACCATATTTACTTAAAATTCCATTTTCATAAAAAAATAAAAACTTTTGTTTTTATATTCAACACGATTTGCGATTGCATCGAATAAAGCTGCTAATTTGTCATTTAAAGCGGCCTACATTCTTAGTTATATAGTCCTGTCATGATACTTTCATATTTAAGACAGAACAGAATAAATGTTCATAAATGTCTCATAAATGTTCTCTCTCGCTGTGCCTCATTTCTATATGTATAGTATAACCACGTGCCGCTACGATATATCACATATCGCGTTATATTAGCACCGTTTCAAAGATATTCCACTTTGGAACGATCAGCGGAATATGCTTTGACAAGCGGGTGAAAATAAATGGCTCGACGAACACGTCGAATTAGACTTGTACGAGTCATATTTGTCCGTAGTTTGGTGATATTACTCGTGAAAAATCAACGAGGATCTCTTATCACTATCGTTGAATGAGGCATCTGGGAAATGCAATAAACAAAATGCTTTACATTGGCACTCAGATTACTGAAAAAACCTACAGCAAATCATCACACATAGTTATAGCGAGGCAGCTGCGTTCGTTGAATAAAAAAGAATCACATAATTCTTACGCTCTATCGAACTACAAATTTAAGTACTTTTTTATCCTTGTCGTGTTATACTTAATTTTATTATCGCTTGCGATAATAAAATTAAAAAGACTACCTGGTTTGGAGAGTCAAAAAATTAATTTGTTTAATTCATTTTTAAATAACAATTATTCAAGAGTATTTTCTGAATTTTTGAATGCAATTTGAAAGATTTTTTGAGCATTCAGTTCTAAGGTAAGATTTTGACGATTGAATGGACAAGTCAGATCAGTTTGATGATTTCTATGAATAGAATGAGCTTTTTATATGATCCAAGAATCGTCAATTGAAAAAACATACTGTAAATACAAAAAAAAAACAGATATATTCTAATATGCATTTTTTTCGAAACGAGACTTTTAAGTTTTGCTAACAACGTAGAGAAGGCAATAACTTAAGCTTTTGACGTATAAATTATGTCTATTTTTTTCTATACTAAACCTCTAATTTATATATATATACAACAAAATAATAAATTTTTGAAAAATATTTTTTCAATAATTTAATTGAACAAAATAAATTTTTTTTTAAATAGTACAATTTTATCAATTCGCGTTTTTCTTAATTTTAATAGATTTAGTATATGCATTGACTTTTTGTTTAAAATGCTTTGTTTCGGCTCTGAAGTGTCAACAATTTGATAAAATCAGATACCTATAGATATGTCTGTTCCTCATGTAGTTTCCTAATTAAATCATATTATTTTTTAATATAAAAATTCATAAATATTTTTTGAAGTGTGAGTACAAAATATTTGCGCACAACATAAATAAAAAATTTATACGCGCAATATAATAGCAATAACCGTTTTTGCAAAAAGAATATTGTTATTTTTTTGGCACTTTAAACCAGGCAGTCTCCTTAAGATAATTAGCACAATCCTTCGTTAAATTCTATTAAAAATATATACATAAGTAAAACATAAAACAATGAATAAAATACAAATTGATACAAGAAAAGCACAGGCACCCATCTGGAAGGACACTTGCGCTAGTTTTTCTTTTCTTTCTTTCTTTCTTTTTTTGGAACTTTACGTCGCGTCGCAAGGTTTTTCGTGCTACTGACAACGGGGAAGTTTTGTCGTAACAATCTAGGTAATATACATTGCAAATATACATTGAAGATTTGCGTCTCGTAATTCTGATATGTGTCGTAAATTTGAAATAAAAATTGTGGAGTTTAAGCCGTTTGAATGTCCAGGCATTCATATAAATCGGTTAATATTATCGAAAGAATAATAAAACTCCGGCAGTTAGAATGAGATCTGTTAAATTAATTATCGGAAAAACCAAATGAAAGATAAATGCTTTTCAAGCGTAGAATGTCATATGGAATGTTACGTTTTTAACCGGATCATGTGAATACTGCATCGACGGAGCAAACAATAAACGAATACTACTAAATGAATAAATATATATGTGTATGTATATAACAACAGTAATAGCAATAAACGTTATTCTAGCAGCAGTATTAGTTTCTTTCTTCATTACTGACGTAATGAGAAACCAATACAGTACGGGCAGATGAATATACTATTGATTTTCTTCTCTTAACACCGTATTATTTACTGTTAATCGATGCGTTCGCGAGAAGAGGTACAAGCTGTTCGGAGAGCTGTCCTATTGTCGCCTGCAGTACCGCTTGTTTCTCTTCTAACACGGTGACCTTGTTGAAGCAATTTAAATTAATATCGCGTGTTCACGTGCATGCAACGTTACTAAAATGAAAATTTAATACATAATGTATGAATTATTTGAATAATTACCCTTTCCAATAATTTGTAGTAGAGGGCATATGGAACGTAGGCCGGCTGACCAGATGCACTAGGACTGTAATCGGCGTGGGGGCTTGTTTCGGCTCTCGGACTTTTATCTTTCTGTTTGTTATCTTCGTTATCGGTGTCCGATTTGTTAACGAAATCCACAGCATTTCCTTGTGTCATTAATCTAATAAACAATAAGACAATATACATTATATTTGCGAAACACATGATGGATTTAGAAAATCATTAACAAGTCAAAATTTACCGCGGGAAATTTCGTTCCTTCTTAACTTCCACCTTATCAATTCTCTCTACCGTGGCAGTTTTTCTCCTCTCCATCTGATTCATCTTTAATTCTTCGACCTGCAAGAGACAATGACATTTATTATGATAAGATTAATAAGCACGATATCTTACATTCTTTTATTTTAAGGAGTGGAACTGTGAACTGATAAATGAATAACAAATAAGAGAAAGTATAATTAGTCAAATCACTCAAATCGAATCTTGGTGCTTAATAATATTTCTATGTAAACTTTTATAATATATTTTTATATATTTTTTTTCTTTATATTTAAATTTTCTATTTATGCTTCTTATTTTATCTCTAAAAGTGGTACATTACCCATGGTGCTTTTCTTCTCACTTTTGCAGCAAGCCCATCCGTTTCTTCGTCGGGTATTTGTTCCAACGTGGAATCGGTGCGTCCATTAGACATATTATCTTCCTACAAGTTATAGAAGATATTAAAATTAATCAGATTTTTATTTAGAATTCAATAAATAATAAATAATTAATAAACAATGATTATTTTTTTAAAATCATTATCATTATACCATAATGGTACTGGAAACGTTTGGTAGCGTCGAAGATGCGCTTATACTGGCTCCAGCAGCATAATGACGTAGATGCTGTGACGAAGGCGGACGTCGCCGAGGCGCTTTAGCGCGAGAAGCTGTTAAATGCGCAAGCGGAGTACCCTCCCCTCGTTCCACGCCGTCCAATTCCTCGCGACACTCTAAAGCGGTACTCGTTGTGCTGCTGACACCGTTATTATTCCCTACGTCGCTCACAAGCCGCTTCAGACTCGATATAATCGAATGGCTACCAGCCGCCTTCTTATCGCCGTTTCCGCTTCCGGTAGCTGTCAACGATGATGATGACGTTAAGGTAGATGACAATGTAGATAGGCCCTTTTTAGCGGTGTCTATAGTGGGGAAATGATCTGGCAAAATACGGAATTACATCTCAAGTTATATTCATGCAAAATAGGAATATCATTTCAATACGAAATCTCACCTGATATATTACTTGAATGTACATTCCTAGTGTCCAAACTTTTTCTGATGTGCGCCTTTTCGACCTTTTTCACTTGATGGGAATGTCTAATACTTGATTTTGCACTCAGCGATGTCGTTTCATGCCACTGGGATTCTTGTTCCTGGGATTCATTCTTTGTACCAATCACCTCAACAAAATTATCAGGGAACAAACCTATTTGTCCGTTCAGTTCTCCTTTCCACCAACCCTGTATAAATTATTATACATATGCAATATATACTGATTATGTATTTATTTTACAGTCATTATATAGTTTGTTAATTTCCAGACAACACAAAGTTAAAATAGATATGTAAGACATCTTAAAGATATCTTATATCCCAATTTTGAACATTGTGTTGTTTGAATTTATTAATACTAATCAGACCTCTATTTTGATTCTATGGAATATATAATGCACTTGTGAATGTACGTCTAGTATTATAATCTATAGATGGATTATAAACCTTGTCTGGCGCGTCCTTAGATAAAATGATAATTGTATCTCCCTCGACCAGAGTGAGTTCGTCCTCATTAGCAGCTTCATAAGGAAAGAGTACCCTGCACATTTCCTTTTTATCTCGTTCTTTATGCCTCTCTTGCTCTTCAGGAGCAGGGGGAGAAACAAAGTTTGAGGGAAACACGCCGACTCTACCTCTGAGGCGACCTCTCCACCATCCTTCCTCTACTTCTCCCAAAAATTCTATGGAGTCTTGTGGCACTAAAGTTAGCTCATCCTCGTTACAAGGATCGTAACTGAAGAGAACTTTACAGAAACGTCTACCAGATCCATTTCTCAAGATTATACTCTCATCAGATTTTGTGCTGCTTATAGTCTCGCTGCCGTTACTTCCACTAGTGGCCGAGGGATCCAGTACCTGCATGTTAGACATTTCCAGAATCTAGTAAATATTAACAGTAATATTACATCAATAATATAATTTCCCACTCAACAATATAATTGTAATATACCATACACTGTGTGTGTAACAATTATAACTTACATTGTTGAATAAAAAATTATAACATTGATGTTACATTAAATTAGTTAGTGTTTACTAGGATTTTATGAATATATATAAATGATAAATCACAAGGGACGATGTGTAATACCTTAACAAAGTTATCAGGAAACATGCCACGTTTGTCCCTTAGAGTACCCTCCCACCATCCTCCAAGCATCATCTTGATCCCAGTGATGATGTCACCCTTTTTTAGTGTCAACTCATCATCCTCTTGCGCCACATAATTGTATTCTACAATCGCCTCCATGACTGAGAACAGTCTCAACGTTGACGAGAGTTATTCCTGCGAAAAAGCACTCTTACAATGCGACGAGGCGGCGGAGTTCGATCGGCTCGAACTGGTTTGATTATCTCCTTGCCGACACGCCTACGGTACGATCGACTGACGCGCGGCCGAGAGTTTGCGATAGAAAAAATAAATCGGGTCGCACGCGCGGATGCAAAGCGTTTTAAGGCGCGTTATACGTACGGGTTACGAAGTGACGTGCGTTTTCGGATTGCCTGGATGCGTTTCTGTTTGATTGACGGTCCCGAGCAAACTCGCGTACACGCGCATTGCAATGCGGTCCGATGCGACGTGGTGCAACGCAACGCGGCCGATTTACGCTACGTGCGGAGCGAAAATGGCCAGCTGCGTGACACAGAATTTTAGGCTTTAGGATCCCGAGCGGAGTTGACAGCTCCTCGTATCTGTCACCGCGGCCATCTTACGCTCCGGAGTCCACGGCTCGACAGCTCCGATCTTCGGGCGATGCGGTGCGCATGCCACCTGCTCCAGAGGCCGTCAACACCGGACATGCCATCTTGCCATCCACCGCCATACTCAATCGAAAGGCGGGACAAGCGACGCGTATTGCAGTGCTTACGATAGCTCAATTTTTTTTAATTCGAAGACGTTTACTTTTTAATCTTGAAATCTAATAATAACTCGGCGTCGAATCGAGACCTGTTGCAGAAATTCAAGAAAATATTTTCGTGGAATAAGGGAAAAACATTTGATTACTAATCGCCTTGCAACTATGATTCCGACACATTTGAATACAGAGGAACATGGCGAAATGGCCGAGTTCTTCCGATTCTGGGCGCTCGTACGAGATGCGCCTCCGCTCATGTGCCTCATGATTCCGTGATTCATCTCTCGACGCGACGCGCTTGTTTGAATGAACGCGCGTCGCTTGATGTAATGTGAGTCATGACGCGCACGTGCATCAGGATGCATCGTGCAGCGATTGTAGTCTGCGCACATACCGCTATTTCGCATTATTTTAGCACAATTAAAATAGATTCACAAATTCACATATTCGAGAGATATACTTTCTAAAGGAATAGAACATTTTTAAATGTCTAATCAGTAAAATTGACCGAAAACAATACATATTTATACTTAAGAAAAATATTTTTTTTCCTTACATATATATGGATAGATAATTAAAGTATTTGTTAAAAATTCTAAGACAAAGTACAAACCTTCTACATTGTTAGTTATTAAAGAAACAATGGTAATTCAATCCTTTATATTAAATAATGTTTTGTTACTTGTAATTTCCATATACGTCAAAATGTAAATCAATCCATTTTTATGGTTATTTATTAAAATAACAATGTCCATATTGACACATGCGCTAACAATAAATAATAAACTAAATTTGAGTCCAATTTAATACATTTTTTTCAGTTAAATTGTTTGATTCTATTACATTAGTTAATTAACGGCATAGGAACAGTGGCAATAGAAATTATTAAAAATAACTCAAATGGAGTATAATTTGATATTACAAACGCAACGATGTAAGTACATGAAATACATTGAAAGTAAGAGAAAACTAGTTACGATAGACGATGAGTAAACGCGATGCAAGAAAAAATTGTACAACTATAAAAGTAAAATCGGGCTAAAGTAAAATGAAATGAATTAGTGAAAATTATAGTATAGTAAATTAAAAGGCTGGAGTATCTACAATATATATATGGAAAAAAGGGATTCTTTGATAAAATATCTGACTTCTTCTTATTGAAATGCTCTTTAATTTTCATTGTCACGTACGACACAATTGTAATCTTGAACGGCGATTGACGTGACACGCGACTGTCGGCTTACGTTCCGCGTATCGCGGACAGAATCGCGCAATTTACGAACGTGACAATCCGTTAAATCTCCCGTCTATTAACTCGCGTTGACGAGCTCGAGCACGTTTTCCATTCCAGGTGGAGAGAAGACGCTGGGCAATGTGCGCGTGTACCTACCTACCTGTCAACGGAGACTCTGAACTTCTCCGTCGCTTCCTGGTGCATGCAATTCAGCGCGGGCGCTCAGCTGGAAAATGGTGCCGTGTCGTTCTCCATTTTCAATGCGCTGATTCACTCCGATAATCGTTTATCGCCAAAGACTATCACGTATTGACGACGCGCGACGAATGCCGGAGGTATCCTCCGGATATGTGTGTATGTCGTAAGTTAGAGCGATTCGTTTAACTACTCCGGGTCACGCACTTAAAGAACCGTTGCGTTACAAGGAAGCCTCACTTTCCTCCTTACTTTTGTCAAGTATGAATAATCCGCTTGTTTCTTTTGTCCCGTTTGTTTCTTTTGTGCTTTTAAATCGTAAACAAATTCATAAACAATTATGTTTTCTTTCTTTCCTTTTTGTTAATATCTTGCACTTAGAAAAAAGACATAGTGATGACAATTGTAAAAGTGACTACACAAGTTTTATATGTAGAATTAATGTATACATAGATGAATAAACTGTTTTATACTTGCAACAAGTATAAAATATTACTATATTTTTCTGAATGTGAAATATTAACAAGATCAAAGGAAAGAAAAACCAAATTTTTAATTAATCTGTGTTTATTGCTTATGGTTGCAATAACTGTAAAATATTACTATTTTATAGATATTACAGCTATAAAGTAGTATAAAGTAGTTTATTAATTATGTACATTAATTTTAAATGTAAAATTTGTATAATCACCTTTATAGCTACCATAACTATATGTTTTTCCCAGTGTGTTGAATTATTTTTTACGGTAAATTTATTGTTCCAATAAAAAGAAACCGCAATGTGTGTCATAGGTAAAAAGTGTGTATCTTTATTTATTATTAATTCAGACATCGAGTTAAACAAGTTGTTTCTCTACAAACTTAAAAACTTCTCTTATACACTTATACATTTAGATAATCGATCGTGAGAATATAATTAAACTATGTAATAACACGATGACCATTTTTCAGAGTGTGGTAATAAATAACAAATGAAACGTTGTAAAAGCTATCGTTATACGTTTAACATCCCCGCATTTATCTCCTCGATGATCGGGCAAAATCTTCTTACTTTACAAAATATGTACTTTACAAATATGAGAAAGGTAATTATGTCGCGCGAATCAGATTCAAACTTTTAATTAATTTTAAGCATTAATACGGGATGTTTTAAACAAATGTTAGCGAAGAACATCAGCTTGATCCGGCAATTGAAGAAAATTGCCAGCCGAAACTGTTCGCCCGATCAGCTAATTTATCTCATTTTTATTATATATCTTAACAAGATTCATTATAAAAACACAGCTGATATCTATCGTAAAACTTTCATCGTATCGTTGAAAATCTTAAAAGTCGTTGAAGATCGAGAGCTATGAATTCGCAAAGCCGTAACTAGAATACAAAATAAAATTAAAGATATTTGATTTGTTTTGTGTAATCTTTTCTACAATTCAAACAAAATTGTAGAACTAAATTCTATAAATTCATAGACATTTTACAAAATCAGAGATCTATAGATCTAGGAATACATAGATCTGTGCGAATACAAGGTGAAAGGATTCCGACGCGAACATGATTCCAATATTCCGTCATGCATATTTTTAGTGAAATCTCAAGGATAAGTTTGTGTGTGATGCGGGTTGATAAAACGCAGTTGGATTCGCGATATGTGAAAGAAATGCTAGTTACGGCGCTGCACGCGCGCGTATATAAGTGACAGGCTCAACCAAGTCAAGTAAAATAATTCTCTTCGAAGAGAGAGCCCTTCTTTTCAACCAAAGACCAGCTTCGGACGAGTATTTCGCTGAAGGCAACGATCCAGCGTCCCTCAAAAGAAATTCGTACAAGCGATTCTACCGTCTATGTATGGGCGACGCTATTCTTACAAATTTTCTTTTTTACTTGTTCTCTCTTTTTAAATTATTTTCTCCACATTTTCTCGCGAGAAACAAGCATCCCTTCAAATGAAATCTACATTTCACGTTGCCGTATTTATAAAAAATTTACGCAAAAAATTCCATTGCATCTCTTGCCTCTTCGCGCCATCTTTTCTCAATTAGAAAAATTTATTTATTCAAGAGAGGCTATAATCACTAACGTAAAGTTCTACAGATGCTGTCCTCGTTACAAACAATCCGCGGAATAAAAATAAACGATAGTCTTGACAAATCACACGCGCATTTAAAGAAGTGTTGACGAAAATAGAGCACATGGTTTCTCTAATCGCATCTAATCTCCGTTAATCCAAAGTTTCCCAAACTTTTGAGATATATACAATGGTCCTCGAACATAGACATTTGTTTCATTCAAATTTTTATGATTAGAAGAAAACCATTAAACTTTTTTGCTACATTAATTTTGGGATAACTTCGACTTTAGCCATTTAAAAACAATTGAAATCTTGTTTAAACGGGAGAAAATACATTAATTTCGTTGTTTAGTATGCCACTAGATCTTGAAAAAATATACATGGAAAAAGTTTAACCCATGTTCGCATTTTAAGTTTGGGAAATCCTGGTTGTTAATTAAAGGGCACATGTAGGTTGCTTAGCAGGCGAAATCATCGAATTTCTTTATGATGTTCTTTATACAAATATACGCCGCGATTTATAAATATATAAAAGCAACAAATATATACCGTCGTTATCGTGTGTTTGTATATATATATATATATATATAATACGTATAAGTATATTTATATATATAATATCGTCTTGCACAAATAGTACAAAGCCTATGCCGTAAAATTATTACGTTTAGGATTGCGACTAAAAAAAACAAATAATACCATAGCGATCGCCATTCCGTTACGTGCGCGATTCGCGAAGTGATCTCATTTCGTAAGTATCATCACTACATGTCGATCGATCGTGACGGATATAGTGTGCTTCTCGTCTGAAGAGTGCATGCGCTCTTTGCAACTTGGTTGTGTCGCGATGTAGCCTGGAATCGCATATGTGAAAAAACGCGAACTAAGTTTCCTTAAAAATTCCCGGGCGCCCTCGATATCGTACATCGCCTGAAGATTGCAAAACTTACAAAATTGCCATTCGTGATGCAGTACGAAGTGCACGTATGAATGCAACCTAAAGCAGAATTGTGATTGTTGTGTATATAAATCAGAAATCGCAGCGATGAAAATCGTTCGCAATTCGCCAGAAGATGAGAGACTCGATTTTTAAGATATAATACTTATGAATAAGAAAACAATAATATATCGCAAGTATCTATCAATTTTCTTTCGCATAATCCCAGAAGATGCAATATCCTCAGAGAGATTAATAAAGTAAGATTTTAATTGTATAGCTTTAATCAGACATCATCGCGTTACCATCCCATAGTTTTCTTCTGATCGATCATAAAGCGATCTGTTACGATATCTCGTGCAACGTATTTCTTATCTATTTTCTTTTCGTCTTTATTTTCTTTCTTATATAATCACTGATAGGCACAATAAAGGCTTTTACGTTTCTGCCAGCGCAAACGAGAAGTACGAACGATGAAGGTGATTTTATCGAAAGGCCAACAAACGATTTGATGTTTTGTTGATTGTGATGTGATTTTCGATATAATAGGTACGAGTAATTTTCCAAACAATATAATTAATTATTATAAAATAATTTTCCAAAAAATATTTTTTGTACTGTGAAAATAACTCGTGAATAGGATTGGAGGTTTAATCAAACTTTAAAGAACGAATCTTTATAATGAATGTTTTTTTTAATCGTTGAAACAATCATTCGTTTCTATATATTCCAAATGAAAAGTTTGGAAACACTTTTTTTTTAAATTGGCATTTTTGGAATTACTCAAATATCAAAATGTGTTTTTAACAATAACTTTTCCAATCTAATAATAGTTATTGGATTCCAAAACATTGCTATGGATATTTGGAGTATTCCGAAAACGTCAACTTTTTAAAAATATTTCCAAATTTTAGTATACCGTGCATATTCTCAATAGTTATATTTTATGCAAATTCTTATCCTCCGATTTATTTTCCAATCCCACTTATTATGACGAAATAAATAAATTTGCTCTGCAAATAAACGTTACAAACGAAAAGTGTTTAAGTAAAATCCAAGAAACTTGATTTTATATGTATTTACGAAAACTTTCTCATAATTTAAAAATTAAAGATTAATCCGTATTATTTAAGATTAGTCGAAAGAGATTTACGTTACACATAAAAATGTGCACGTATTGCAGTGGTTACATGGCAGCTAACATAATCTCTTGTAGCCCTTTTATTTTCTTCCGACCGTAAATATGGCGAAAAATGCAAGGACGCTACTGTCCCTCTTTTTTCGTACGACTAATTAAGTGCTCTATTTTTATGCAAAATAAGGTTGGTGCCAGACATTCTGTAATAGAATGTATTGCCTTATCGTAAATCGTCGTTCGTCGAATATAATGCGAATCACCGAAAATGTTTCATCACGATTATCAAAGCGCATTAATTAAGCGTGGATTATCACGTGTATGTGCACCGATATGAAAGGTTTGATATACAGATGTCAAGTGCTCGCCAGTATCGATTCGGCCTCGTTTCGAAACTTTACTTCAGACTGAGAACATTATTTTTTATTATGAACACATGAACACATATCAGCAGTCCTTTCTCGGATAAGTAGCTTTCGCTAGTTTTACGATATACCATTTTCTCAAGGCAAAAGGAAAGTTTTATTTGACACCAATGTGAAAACAGTCCATAGTATTATCTCTTTTAAAGGAAGCTTCGCGTGCAATAATGCGATAAATCTCGACCTCTTTGATATATGTATTTGGTTAAACAAATTTTTTTAAAATACTCGAGATGTTTCCTTGAATATTTCTTTAACAGTCGTTTCTCTCATTTAAGTTTACTATTTCCAGCGTGAAATAATTTTATAACTTTAAAATTGGTTTGACACATATTTTTTTTGTCTACGTTTAATTCTATAAATTCCTTTAATTTTGAAGAAATAACGTTTATTAAAAAATCATTCATATCTTGATATTAAAAACAAACTCTATTTTTCGTAATTTGTGTAATATGCTCGAATACCCAACATCAAAGAGATATTTTCGCAAATTTTGGCATCTGTGCATCAAATGATCCCGACGTAATCGCGCAAGCTCTTCCTTGAGGGAAGAACTCTGGTCCTTGTTGAGAGACATCGGTAGTAATCGCAAATCTTATATAATAATATCGTTTTTAGACGGTAATCACAATGCGCTTGATGATGTCTTCCTCGCATAGATATACTAAAATAGTAATACGTCGATTACTGTGAAAGTGTGTCGCCTTAATAGCATCAAGATGTTTCCTTTTAATTAGGCCTTACCAAGCGAATCTAATTGAACCTTCTTAAACTGCTTACGATACCCAATGAATGCGTCTGATCCGCGAAAGTTTAACATTGGCGAGATTTTCCGAAAATTGTTTGTAGACAAATACACGTCTCGCGAGCCTTTCGAATTCGAGTCGTACGAGAAATCTTGTCTAATCTCTGTTTCATAACTCTTAGGTATAGTCTTTTCTCTCCCAGCTGAATTATTAAATATTTATTCACGGAAAAAACGATTTTTTTATAAAGTAGTTAAATTTAGATAAATACAAATCTGAATGTAATTTTGTTTTGAATCATCAAAATAATTATACAGGAAACAAACATGATCAGTAATGCTGCAAAAAGTTTTTACAACGACTAGCTTGAGTGTGTGTGTGTGTGTGTCTTATATAATTATATTTTATTAATCCAATAAAACTATTTTCAGATCTGTATCCAGCTAAATTTTTACATACACAAAACCGTTTTGTCCGTGTGGATTTATGTTAAACCCGCGCGGAACAAAAAGCATCGGTTTACTTGGAAGAGTTAACCGATGCATAGAAAGGACAATTTTGCTGTAGTATCTAAAAATTTGGCTAGATACATGTACAAAAATAATTTTGTTGGATCACCAAAATAATTATATAGAATATTCGAATTAGTTGCTAGATTGTCAAAACTTTTTGTAGCATTACTTGTCATACTTAAGAGTCTTAGTAATTAATTTGATAGCCAACGTAAAATTTTTTTCAGATCTGTATTTAACTAAATTTTTTAATACTTCAAAATCGTCCTTTTTGTGTTCGTGAAACTGGCTTACGATTAATCAGATCAATTGTCACGTCTCTCGATGATGCTTTCAGGCATTCGATTACCTATCTTATAGCAAAAGTTTTGTCGAGTCTCTACATTCGCACGAATGTGACTCGTATCACTATAAATAGACATCTACGACGTGTAATCGCTTATCATAGACAAACTTTGTAATAGTCTCGAATGTAGCTTGGGCTTAACAGAATGTAATGTGCGCGTACGTGTGTTTTCGGATTATTCTGAACGAGAGCTTGCCTCGCACTGGCAACAAATGTTTCCTACGGTGTTTAACATGACTGTGACATGACCAAGGTGAGACGACGATGCAGGATCGCGGTAGATTATATTTGTTTCGCGTTACCATCCCTGCATTACTTAATAAGCTACGACGTCGTCATTCGAGCTCTCGCACGTAATAGGGTGCATACATAATACCTATAATATCCGTTGCGATTATTGCAGATGGTGTGGTGGTATCGTAAATACTTGCCCAGGCCACCCTCGCAGGATATACGAACACTTCTTGCGTCGTCCAGGTCGATTTCCGTTCGACGACCGACTCATGACCGCGTTGCGTATGTACAGATACAGAAACGAGCGATCTTTGATCCCTCGTACACGATGAACAGACGAAATCCTTTATGAATTTAATTCTTGGCTAGCCGTCGAAACTTCCAACCGGCCGGATAGACCTCAGATGATCATCCACCGAACTAACAGCTGCATCTCCAAGCATCACCTTGTTGAGACGGTGATTGCGCCTTTATTATACTGTCCGCGCCTTCTCTCTCGGAAGCCTCGAACAGGCTTGCCTGCAACAGTAATAGTTAATGAGATAGCTCAGGTCCGTTAAGTTTGCAGTCAACAGATAAGAGCAGAGAAAAACGTCTCATTGAAATTCCTTCTATTACAAAAGGGATTTTAATTAAAAAAAATATATATTGAGAGCATTAGCCAACATTCTAATTAAAAATAATCTTGTTAATTTTCAATGATAATATTAATGAAACAAACGCCATTCTTGTTTTAACAAAATACTATTTGTTTAAATATTACTTTATTAATAATATTATTGAATAAACGTTTTATTTGGATTTCTTTCAATTAGCTGTTGACTAATGCCATTAAGATTTTTTTCTGTGCATCTATAATACTATATCCTAAGTGTGTGTAGAACATAAAATTATAATAAAATCATCAAGCAAAATAACATCAAGTAAAAATTATTCTTAAAAAAATTATAATGATATCATTCAATATACTTTTGACTTTGGTTAATTCTTGACATGGTAATGATTAGATTTTTTTTTAATTCAAAGTTATTAAATAAAATATTAAAAATATGAAATAACTTATTAAAAATATTTTATAAAGTTAAAAATTATTATTAAAAGGTTTTCCTAAAATGACTTCTACTTAATGTCATCTTGATCTTACTATGATTTCTATCACTATGTGCCAACTCACTAGCTGCTAACACTGTTTTTCTCTGAACATACAAAAGAACGAGCCATTAACGCGAACAAGACTTACCCGACGTCCTCGTTGTTCTCGTATTCTTCTAGCTAGAGTAAGAAAAGCCTCTTCGATGTTGATGTTCTCCTTGCACGATACCTCGAAGAAGGGCATATCAAAATTTTCGGCAATCTTTTGACCTCTCTCGGCGTCTACGGCGCGATGCGCTGTTGCGTCGCATTTATTCGCAGCCAAAACTTTTACTACGTCCGGTGACGCATTCTGTGATGTAAATGAAAAAATTACTTATAATTCACGATTTTGTACAATTATGTTGCATGCAGATAACTTTGAACTCATTCATGACATTACGAAATTTCTATTTATTCATTCCCTCGTGAAATTAATTTCTTTTCTAAATCTCAATTAATTGAAGGATTTAATATGTTAATTGGTTATAATTTATTGAAAGATTTAACATATTAATTGGCTATAATAATAGTTGATAATCTTTTAACATAATCTATCCATTTTCTTTGCAAATTTTTCTGATTTCAAGTTTTCAGGTCGTGATTTTATTCGAACAGTCTTTTAGTACTTTAAACTCTTTTTCTGGACTTCTTAAGGTCATTTAATCGCGGCCATTTAAAAAATATGCAGCGCGAGTTTATTTTCGTTTGCGTAACGTTCTATCATTAGAATTTATTCTATCTTTAATCTTACTTCTTGAATATTTCGTAGCCAATACGACAAATGGTTGAAACTCTCCAAACTAGTGACATCGTACATCAAAAGGATACCCATGGCACCACGATAGTACGCCGTTGTTAAAGTTCGAAATCTTTCTTGGCCGGCAGTATCCCTTTACAAAAAAAAAATACATTTACAAATATACTTTCTACTACTTTATTTTATTTATATACGACTTGTCACTTTACATGCAGATTATGACTTTATGAAACCTGAGAGAACTAAAAATAAAGACTAAAATTTTCTGAGAGGGAATTCTTTGATTTCTTTATTTGAATTTAAACATTATTTGATGATTAATTTAAGAACTCGCGGGTAAAAATAATTAATACTCACCAGATTTGTAATTTAATCGGCGTTCCGTCTAAGTTAATGATCTTCTGTTTAAAATCAATACCTGCAGACATATTCGCCATTTATATCTGTCATCATGTGTAAATATTTTCGGGATACTCTCACATTGAACAAATATTAAAATTCAAATAAAATCAAGGATTCATGATATACTTTAATTATGTTTGTAGCTCGGAGCCATTAGACGCTATCTCTAATTAAATGGCCATCGTAACAGTTTATACATCAGAATTCCTTCGCATGCGAACAGAATGATTAAAACTTTATGTATACAAGAATAGAATTACTTTTTGTAACTGATTGTGAGAATAAATACGAAGCTAATTATAAAATATCATATTATTTCATCCAAACGAGAGTATTCTTTGCAGCATATCTTTCGAACATTTTTATAATTATGACAATTTATATCAAGACAATTGCTGAGAATAATTCGGTCTGACAGTAAATTTAAAATTAGATAGTTATACATAGCGACATTGAAGTTGGAGCGAATGCAAGATAATCACGTTTGTGAAGTTGGCCTCACACTTTTCGAATTTTGTAATTTTTTAAATTGTGCTGTATTGTATTTGAGCCGATTTGTGCCACAAATCAATAACATGAGATATTTCCCCTCTCTCAAAAAAAGTTTCTAACCATGAAACTTCAAACTCGTGTAACTTGCAAACGGTGTGAGATAATCGAATTCTGCGAGTTGTGCCGAATTGTGCTTCGTAGATTCAAAATCTACGAAGTATATGCATAAAAAGTTGAATTGTACTACTCAAAATCAATTCAGTACAACTCACAGAGTTCGATTATCTCATATCGTTCGCAAGTTACACGAGTTTGAAGTTTTTTATTCCTAAAAATTTTTGACGATTGATTCATAACTTTGACGATACCGCGAAATCTGTTGGTCTGAAATTTTGCCATTATAAGAAAAGTTGTTATACGATTGTAGCACAATCTGGCATAACTAACAAAAATCTAAAAATGCAAAATTTTTTATTTACCCCTACTCTATTTTAAAAACTTTTACCTTAAGCTAATCTCAACTTTTTATGCACATGCTTCGTAGATTTTGAGTAGCACAATTCAGCACAACTTGCAGAATTCGATTATCTCATATAGTTCGCAAGTTACAGGAGTTTGAAGTTTTTTATTCCTAAATGTTGGTAAGGTTAGCAAATTTTTTTTAACGCTTCATGTTATTGAGCTGCGGTTTGCAGCACAAATCGGCAACATAACACAGCGTAATTAAGAAAATTACAAAATTCGAAAAGTGCGGGGCCAATACACGTAAGATAATCAGCTGATCGATGATCTAACTTATATATATTTTTTACGGAATACATAAATAAATCACATTTACCAATTGATAAGTTAATTAAATTTAGTGAATGAAGTAATTAATTAATTATACTATATATTTATTTTCGCTAAGAATGTAAATAATAGAAAGTTCAAATTAAAATGTCAAAGGGGAAAATTGATTCTGCTTCTCACTATTTCGCGACAAATGAAAAAAATGAAAACGCTGCACATTAAATGCATAAAATTAGAACAATGAAATGAATTGGAGCGGTTGTTCTTTTCTAATAGCAGGTGAGATCTGTATTGAAGACAAAGACGTGACCTCATCGATAATAGCCAAGAGTTAATTAACGACTACTCGTATCAACGATGTATGGGACTGATGCGTCGGTCCGTCGTATCCGGAGCAAAATTAAAGCGCGTGACTTTATTGTTATCGTTACCAAGGAAGATGAGCTGTCGTAAGCTAGTCGTAACTGGCACCAAGATACGTCACAATGAACACCCAACAACAAGTCGCTGAAACAATGCGACTGCGGAGGCGGTCATCGCAGGTGAGAACGGGAAATCCGATGAATATTTTTATAATGATGTCTTCTCACCTATCGTCGAGATATAAGTGTCGTAGTACCGTTCGTCGCAGTAGCGATGCACGATGCAGGTCTTGCCAACGTTCGAGTCGCCTAAAACCAAGACTTTATACGTCGCTGCGAAATCCAACGCCATGTTTGCAATAGGTCTCGGAAGGTTTTGAACTGTTGTTGGGTCGACAACAGAGTCGTCGGCCGGGGGTTCTTCGCGGACGCCTGGGGAGGATGAGATGGGGGTGGAAGATCGATTCGAGGCTTGCGCTGTAGTCCCTACACGAGCAGAAATTTAATCAGGATGTGATTAAGGCCCCAGATTATCTTTAATGTCAGCTCCTGATAAGGAATCCTGATAGGGGCCATTAGGAATGTAACGTAATTTATATTATATAAGGAGATACACATTTAAAAGAATATTTTAAAATTATTCAACGTGAATTAACATTAAAATTATTCAACATTAATTATTTAATTATTTAACATTTAATAGTTAAGTATTTTTATTCTTTAATTTTTTTCTGACTTTTCGCTGATGTTTCGCTCCTTTCACTTTTCATCCCAATCTTTTGTATTATTTAAAACGTTGCTTAGCGCCTAAAAAAATTTCTCATGCTTCACTTCAGAAGATTCGTTATGAGCTTTATATTTATTAACAATGGCATTTAAAATATAACAGTTATTAAAAAAAGAAAGGCTTGTAATACTAATATAAAGTATGTATAAGAATTAAGATTGTAGGTGACTATAATAATAATTTTATAAAATGAGGCTTATTTCTTGTAAAAGATGTTGTCTACACTTCTGCTAGAAATATTTAAAAACAGAATGTTCAAGCAGTTCTTTATATAATTATTTTTTAATAAAATAAATTATTTTTTGCAAACATACATACACACGCGCGCAAAAGTTATATGCAAATATAAATCTACAATACTTTTCATGTATTTGCCAAAAGTCGTATCTTTAATTGCTTTTTTTACAATCTTTAGGCTGGGTCCACAACCTCGCTTTAAGAAGCCCTAAACCGTAAAGCCTTAAGAAATTGACAAATCACAGTTACATATGAGAAAAATAATCGACTGTGGTTGATTAATTTTCTACGGCTTTAGGACTTACGGCCTCTTAAAGCAAGGTTGTAGACCTAGCCTTAGGCTTTAGGCTGTATAACTTATGCCTAGTTCAGACTGGAAGCAGCAAGCGTCAAGCAGCAGAGCAGCAACCAACTAGCAAGGTGGTGTTTTTTACGCCACTGTAAATATCGCCTCGCTGATTGGTTGCTGCTCCACTGCTTGACGCTTGCTGCGTCCAGTTTAAACTATAAGGCAATAGGCATATTGAACCACGTCACGAAACATATATTTTTCAAAATCGCTATTACAACTTTTTTCACTGGTTTAGATGAATCTATTGAACTTTATATAATATACTACTTACCCGTCGCGCGTTGCTGCGATTTCAAAATAAAAAAAATTCAAATAAACTCGTTACGATAAAATTTAATTTATTATGATTAAATTTCATTTACAGTGTGTAATTTTTATTCATCAACAAATATTTCAAACTCTCTTTTTAATTCTATTTATTTATTTGAGTGCTTCTGAATACACGGAATTTATCTTCCGTGCTCGTGATGTAGATCGACCAATTGATTGACGTTTGGGGGCAACTATTGATGATGTTAACAAATTCGCTGAGCAAAATCAGAAAAATGCAATATTTAAAAGATTATTTAAATATACATTCAACTCACGATCGACTTAATATACACCCTGAGCAGAGAGACTCTGACCGTCTCCCACGGTTCTCTATCTCATTATCGACCACATTTGATACACTACTTAGATCACGCAGTCCATTCTCTATGTCTTTGGTTTCTATCTCTTTCTATTTCATTACAGTTACTAGGTGGTAAAATAAACCGACGATGGTGAAAGTGGCTCTTAATCAAGGTGAAAATTACAAAAGTGAGCAAATTTACTAGTTCCTGAGGATTTAGTACGGAGACGAATCACATCTACTTTCGACGATACGATTTTATCGATAGTGTCAGAAAATGTATCTAGTAACGTAGTTCCCAAACTGAAAATGGATGTACTGGCGGTAGTGTACGGGCGATTTCGATGATAACAGGAAAAAGACCGGCTTCTCTCAGGTTTCTCTCTGTTCTGACGCTCGACAATTGTTACCCCCATGTAAAGGCATCTTTAGGTCTGTTCTTTATATTTGAATTAATATCCACTCATTGAAATAAACTTAATAAACACATAAATAAAAAATTTTTTAAATAAAAATTCGTAAGAAAAGTTACATTTTGATATACGTAACTGTCTTAATATGCAACACTGAAATTATATTTGTTTACATCACATAATGTAAATTACAAGATTCCATTACCAGTAGTGTCT
>NW_017297619.1:0-207 GCF_001594075.2 Trachymyrmex cornetzi
TCGACGGCGAACACCTAGACACCCACTTCCTCGGCGGCGAACATCTAGAGACCCACTTCCTCGTCGGCGAACACCTAGACACCTACTTCCTCGACGGCGAACACCTATACACCCATTTCCTCGACAGCGAACACCTAGACACCCATTTCCTCGACGGCGAACACCTAGACACCTACTTCCTCGACGGCGAACACCTAGACACCCATT
>NW_017297619.1:549-875 GCF_001594075.2 Trachymyrmex cornetzi
TCACTTCCTCGACGACGAACACCTAGACACTCATTTCCTCGACGGCGAACACCTAGACACCCATTTCCTCGACGGCGAACACCTAGACACCCATTTCCTCGACGGCGAACACCTAGATACCCATTTCTCCAATAGCGAATACCTAGACACTCATTTCCTCGACGGCGAACACTTAGATACCCATTTCCCCAATAGCGAACACCTAGACACTCACCTCCTCGACGACGAACACCTAGACACCCATTTCCTCGACGGCGAACACCTAGACACCCATTTCCTCGACGGCGAACACCTAGACACCCATTTCCTCGACGGCGAACACCTAG
>NW_017297620.1:0-449 GCF_001594075.2 Trachymyrmex cornetzi
TCTTATTCGGCTATCTTTAAACGTTAATATCTCGTTAACTATTGCGCAACCTACAAAATGGTACAAGATTTTTCGATTCAATTCGATCCATTCTACCTGCTCGTGATCGATTAGCCAATAATTTTGAAACACCCTGTAGAAGTATATACATACATACATACAGACACACATTATAATACTCAGAAAATTCTAATATTATGGATGGATGGTCTGATTTAAGACCGAAACGTCTATGTATTTTTAATCATTAAATATATATTTATTCGCTACTAACATCTTGCGTTCGTAGTTTTAGGCCTTTTATTTATCATATTTTGTTTAAAAATTGAACTACGTTTTGACCTAATTTGTTTTTCAGAAAATCTATATTATCGACAGTGATGCACATTTGGCTCCCCGGTAACACGAAATCCAGTCCCACCACTTCTACCCCCACTAAGCCGACACCT
>NW_017297620.1:605-1307 GCF_001594075.2 Trachymyrmex cornetzi
CCCGTCCTTTTCGCTCTACCAGTAAATCGTAAACACATTGGAGTATTAGAGCGAAAAAAACGGCTGCTCTATCTCGCTGTCTCGCTTTCTCTGCTAGTCGCTTGTTATGAGCGACCGAAAACCGAAAATGTACTTTCTCGGCCGCTGGGCGTATTCTTGTATAGGGTATCCCGATCTTTTTTGTCAATCACTTTTGTGTTCATAGAACGGATTAAACTGAGTCCAAAAGTCCTTTATCATTTTGCAATTTTCGCAATAGTTAACAAGATATTAATTACTAAATATTGCAAAATATTGGTTTTGAATAATTTTTTACTCAAATACTATCAACTGTATAGAAAAACTGCAAAAAATAAAAATTATTTATTTTCTTCTGATAAAGTTCTGAGAATTTTTCAGAATTTTTTATCAACTTTTTAGAACTGCATTTCTTAATTTTACCAACATGAAAAAATACGGTATTAAAAAATTCTGAAAAAATTCTCAAAACTTTATGAGAGAAAATAAATAATTTGTGTCTCTTGCAGTTTTTCAGTAAAGTTGATAGTATTTGACTAAAAAATTATTTAAGACTAATATTTTGCAATTTTTAGTAATTTATTATATCTTGTTGACTATTGCGAAAATTGCAAAATGGTATAGAGGACTTTTCGACTCAGTTTAGTCCGCTCTATCTACACAAAAGTGATTGGCAAAAAAGGT
>NW_017297620.1:2784-4104 GCF_001594075.2 Trachymyrmex cornetzi
CGTCCGTTACTTTTCGATGCGGCGGAGCACTTTTGTGCGCCCGTATGATGAGCACAAACGGAGAGTCGCGTATCCGGTTTTCGTCGAGATCCGGCTCGAAGGACCACTTTGTTGCCGGCGGCGGGAGCCTTCGATCTGGTTCCCCCGTTAACGACAATTAAGACGAATTAATTTTGTGCCGGGTTCGCTCGGACACTTCGACGGAGCCCTCTCGACCCGTCGCTCTCCAGATTCGTACTGACTTTTGTCGCGCGAACTCGAACGGCTCGCGGCTTTGATTTTGGAAGCGATAACGCGATTCGCCGATAACATCGGCCCAGCAACGAGCGACGAATCAGGGGGTAACACACCAAGTACGACGAGGGCCTTTTTTCTGTGTCGAAAGACTCCCGTCGTCATCGGCACACAAACACTCGCTCTCGACGTCGACATTGCTCGAAAGTCGAATCAACAAAGATTCGAAGCGAAGAAGTTTCTCGAGCAATCTCGATGACCGCACGAATTAACGCTCTAATTCTGAACAAATTTAAATACAAAAATCAGACGTTTCGATTACGTTTGAGTCATTTTCAATGTACGGATTAATCAAAGGAATAAATAAATTAAATTGTCAGATCGTAACTATAAGAACGCAAAGGGCGACAGTGATTGACGCTAGCCGAATAAAGAATTTTAAATGACCTTATAGGGACGAAAACACAATAAAGTAATTAACGCTAAATGTACAACACGTCTTAACTCGCTCTAGAAGTAGGGGCAAAATACAATCCATCGGTCGGTTTCGCTTGTTCCGCGAATAAGATAGCCGATGCGACCTAAGTCTAAAGTAATATAACGAACGTTTTATACGTGATACGTACAAACTAAGCGCGCGATGCTGACAAGGATCGGCGCAAATCAAAACAAAAGAAAACGAACAAGAAGGAGAAAGGGCGATCAGTCGCTTTCTGACGCCGACGCTTTACAATTTATAAATATTAACACTTAATTTCACTAATTTACATGCTTCTTTCAAAATTTGACAAACTTCATGGCCATAATTATTACGGATATAGGAAAAGGTAAAAATAAAATAATGATCTTTAGAATAATAACGCATTATTTTCGCCCGCGTAAATAAATTAGAAGATACTAAGGTTCAATAAGTATAAAAACAATATCAATAACAAAGGGCACAGAACCAGTATAATATATATATATATGTAATAAACAATTTAAATACAAAAATCAGTTATTATGTTACAACCAATGTATTCGTTTTTGCGATCTTACAATTTAATTTATTTATTTCTTGGATTAATCCGTATATTTGAAATGTTA
>NW_017297620.1:5515-6266 GCF_001594075.2 Trachymyrmex cornetzi
CTGAACGCTTCGTCGGAGTGACCGGAAACGAAGCGTCCACTTGAAAACGAAACGTGTCGTCGTGAGGAAGCCACGAAATTCCGAGTATCTTAAGGGTCTCGTCCTGCTGAAGGAGGTGATCCTCCATGTCGGTTTGACGCGTTGCCAAATCGCGCAGCAATTCAGGCGAATTCGACGCCCATTTCAGTAACTGAAAGCCCCCTCGCTGAAGGAGTACCGTCAATTGCTCGCGACATTCTATCAGCGACGCGACGTCATCTCCACCGAATAGCGCATCGTCGACGTAGACGGAGTCGCGTAGTATCGGGACGGCCGCCGGATAGTCGGACCCTTCCTCTAACGACAATTGTTTCAAAACGCGCATCGCGAGATACAGAGCGGGAGCGAGCCCGTACGTTACGGTCAAAAGACGGAAATGCTTGATCGGCGTGTCGCAGGACGGACGCCAGAGAATTCGTTGGAAGTCGGTATTGAGATTATTCACGAGGATTTGCCGGAACATCTTGACGATGTCTGCTGCATAAACAAAACGCCACTGCCGCCAGCGCAGCAGAATAGCGGGGAGATCTTGCTGTAACTTCGGTCCAACCAGCAGATGGTCGTTAAGCGACGTGCCGTTCATCGTTTTGCACGAGACATTAAAAACGACGCGTAACTTCGTGGTACTACTCGTTTCGCGCAAAACCGAATGATGCGGAATGTACACGGGCGTAAGAGTGGTGTCGCAGGGACTTTCGATCGCGCTCATATG
>NW_017297620.1:6324-6824 GCF_001594075.2 Trachymyrmex cornetzi
CGCAGCTTCCTTTCCATTTTCTCGTAGAATACCGTGGCAATAGGCAGGGAATCGCCTATGTCGATTGGTAGTTCGTGCCGGAAGGACAATCGAACAATGTACCGTCCTTCTGGAGAACGGCTGAGTGGCGAGGAAGTGTTGTTCGCAACGCTCCTCCTCGTCGGTAAGTGGAGGAGGGCGTGAGACCTCCTCGTCCTCCCAAAATTGCCTGAGAAGCGAATTCGTATCGTGCGTAGACACGTTATGACAGACGCAAATATTCTCGGATTCAATCCGGCCTCGACTCGTGGGGCCGGAGAGAATCCAGCCTAACGCAGTCAATTGAGCGGTAGGCGTTCCAATAGGGCCTTGCCGGAGACCATTTTTCAACAAGGAACCGTACAAGTCGGCACCGATTAGTAAGTGAATCCGATGTCGGCTTGAAGGATCGGGATCGGCAAATGAGATGCCTTGCAAGTGAGGCCACGACTCGACGGGCTGAGTCCGTGACGCGGCGTACG
>NW_017297621.1:0-729 GCF_001594075.2 Trachymyrmex cornetzi
CAAATTAATATAAAAACTAATAAGTTTTTACAAACTCCTTTAATTAAAATAATTAATAAAATCGTAAAATATGTATTACAGGCAATGGGAGTCTACGCTGGTTATCAATTAGCAATTTTTCTTCTTAATACTAAATATATAAACCTTAACTTTGAACGTTTCCACTCATGGTTTGAGTCTTCATCGGCAATCTTTCACCCTAGCGTAACGATTGGAGTATTGCATGACAAAATGATATCTCCAACGTTTTTCTTCTCGAATATTGAACCGTTTACTGTTGTGAAGTAAGTCACATACTCACAAAGTTAGAAAGCTGAGTGGCAATGAGAACTCAAGCTAAAATTATATGAAAGATTAAATTATCGTATGTATAATTTGAAAATTGATATTCACCTCACCTCACACAGCCGACGCTTCTACACTGAACAATGAATCTCTCTTATTTAATATTTTGTAACTCGTTAATATGTTATAAATTATCGTCAAATTTTAAAAAATAACTGCGAGAACAATATGTGTCTTATCATTTCGATAGTCAGTTAAATAATGATTTCTAAACAAGTGACATAGCGGTCAATTTGAAGACAAACAAGTTTATAACGTATAATGTATTACAAACAAGCCTTAAACTTTATTAAGAATTTCAATGTACGCATGATTTAAACCAATGGTATCATGTTGTAGATTCAGCCCATTGGTCTGTCGATTAATATGCATCATCTCTGATAT
>NW_017297621.1:902-1155 GCF_001594075.2 Trachymyrmex cornetzi
GACAGTTGATCTTGTAAACCACATTCCTTTTCAATTCATTGTTTAAAGAATCCTTATGAACTTTAATAAAGCGATTCAACTTGTTCAAACTAAAAAATGAAACCCTGTGGCAAACCCCATTAATTGCATTTTTGAATTTATTCGATATGTCTTCCAAATATGGTATGGGAAACCATATAACGCGTTCTTGAGCTAAATTGTTATTTGTTTTTTTATTAGCTGAACAAAAATTCAATTTATTTATTAATGTTTT
>NW_017297622.1:0-2172 GCF_001594075.2 Trachymyrmex cornetzi
ATATACAAGAAGTTACAAGACATTTTGAAGAGCTTCATAAGATAACTCATAATATTAAAAATTTAGTAACAAAACTACTTTTATTTAAGGATGTTCTCCGACTGCAGTTGTGAAAAAGAAAATGGATTTTTCGCAGAACGTCCTTAAAAAAATTGTAAGTGATATAAAAATTGTTATCACATAAAATATTTACCTTCCAATTCCTTGCTTATTTCCAACCACGCTTCCTTCACAGATAAGGAACCTCTTTCCTTAACAGGAATAATTGTATGATTCCATAAACACGGTCTGGTTCATACACCTTCTCTCTATCAATATCTCATCGTATATATCCCACCGTTTATCCTCCTTATTCTTACTTTTTTTAGCAGATGTTTTTTCTGTTGAACTGTCTTCTTTATTACTTTCCACTGAAGCTGTATTGGTATGTACAATGACAATTATTTATTATGCATTTTTAATATAAATTGTATGAAGAATTATAAATATAGAAAATGATATTGTTAAAAATGTAAACAACCTCTAAATATTACACCTGCGTCATCCTCAAAAATTTGTTCTTTTGCAAAATCAATATCAGCAAAGCATGTATGTTTCGTGAAATCGAAATTTGTTTTTGGTAGTAAACAGTTGCAATATTTACATTGATAATACTTGAAAAAGAAAAAATTAATATTTCTATTATTGTTTATTTCAACATTTAAAAAATCATACTGTTTATTTTTTTTTGTACTTACATCACGACGTATTGAACTTTCCCTAATCTCCATGTCTAAATTTTTTTATTTGGTTTCAACACTTTCAATTTCAATTTAGTAGGTTAGGCAAGATAAAACGTAAACTGCGGTCGAAACAAAATGCTTCGAAGCATTTGTAGTGGTAACTGGTCTTCTTCTTCTTCTTCAAAATATTGGCCAGGCAGCTAAAAGGCTGAACTAAGCCTGACTAGGCCACTGAGGTCCTCGAAAAATATGAACTAGCAACGCAACCATAGTCACGTAAACGCATACGGGAAAGGTACAGAAAAATACGAAAGAGCGCTGATTGGCTGTTCGAATCACGCATCCTCTGTCCCGCATGCTGATTCCCGTACCGTGTGATTTCACCATTATTCCGACCCGTATGGAACTTGGGGAAATGTCATTGTGTTAGGCACCCTCAAAATAACCTTGCAAGATTATGTCGCCGAAGTACGAATAAACACTAACCGCGTACACCTCCGATCAGGAGTAAGCTGCGAATTAAGCTCTACTTACTGTATAAATATAGAGAGAGGAGATACCTTTTGGGATCCCTTGCCTGTCGATAATTGCAAACTTTCTGACTACGGCGTGTTGTACAATGGATACGCTAACAAAATACTCGATTTAACAAATGAACGATCACAGACAGTTTATTCTATCAATACGCCAAGCATGATTTTTTCTTTAACCAGCACTGGAACATATAATACCTGTGGATACACTCTTATCAGGACCGAGCATCCAAAATTAATAATTTTCGAAACGTCACTCGGTAGCGAAGTTTTCAAAAGCTCCGGGTTTATCGCGCTAAACATAGATTTGTTTTCGTATGTAAACTCGAAATTCGTGTACGTAGAAAGACACATCCGTACTCAGAGTAATCAATTGTATCGCAATATATTACTATAACAATGCCAAATTGAACACCGAACGATGCAGAACGCGCTAGCTATAGCCGCTAGATCACCTGATATCTTCGCATACCACTTTATGAAAGGACCAGGATACATGGCACTATTGGCCGGAGAGGTGATATACATGGTAAAATGTGTGCCGATCGAAGTAAAATTAGCACGGACTGATGAATGTTATGAACAACTTCTTGTGTTACGGGGAAACGATACGTATTTTTTGACCCCTCAAACTCATATTCTAATACGCCACGGAACACAGATTACTTGTAATTCTTTTGCACCTACCATGTATCTTTTGGGAGACTCATGGTATAAAATTATGCCAAAACCAGTCGAAACAGTACCGCCCACCATCATGCAACCTTCAACCAAACCATCGTGGAAATACGTCAGCCCTGGCGTACTGGCGACCAGTGGAATATATTCACTATCCGACTTGGAAGAACTTAAAAACCACATAATGTTCCCCGCAGAGCGGCCTGCAATTCTTAACACTGTAGCGAGAGGTATATTAG
>NW_017297623.1:0-950 GCF_001594075.2 Trachymyrmex cornetzi
ATAAATACATTAATAGTACAAATAAAATTTATTATAATATATAAATAAAATACATATATAAATAAAATGTAAATAAAAAAAATATATATAAACATATGAATATACAATATGCATACATATATAACTGTAACGAATGCGGAAGTATTAGAAACGTTAATGTTTTGAGGTCATTTCAGTGCAGATTTGAAGAAGATGCTTGTTCCTGACATTGGACGTTGGGTTTTGGAGGATATAATCGACTAATTTCATCGAAGAAGCTATCTATACGATTTTCCAAAATATGATTGCGTTTGAAAAGGTACTCAGACAAATATCCAACAAAATGACGAGATATAATCCCGTATTTTGGAATATTTGCCCTGACTTCTCTCCAAACACGTTCAATATTTTGGGTATGAGCGCCTGTAAATATAAAGAATAGTATATTTGCAAATTCCATATTAATCTGATCTATATACTTTATAAAACATACTTTACCTGTGTCAACAAAATTATAAGGATCAACAAAATTATACGAATGATTGACTGTTAGATGTTGGAAAGCCTTATTGTCAAGACAATTGTAGGCTTTCCAACAATCTGAAATTATTATTGATCCCGGTAAAATTCTTTCTTTTATGTGTTTTAATAGGGTCTCTTGTGTTCGATCCTGAACAGGCACCAAAAATATCTTCTTCGATTCTCTGTCAATTCCTCCAAATACCCAATGGCCTTCGACTATTCGCCCACGGTTATATTTTCTGCGGCCAAATTTTGCTTCGTCCACTTCAACTGTATGTCCTGGGCCTCCAAGCATTTCATTCTGCTTTTGTGCCCAGTACACACAGACCTATAATATATATTAATAAGTACAAATATACAATATATCCATATTAATATATTGTATATTTTTAGATAAAAAATATGTACTTCTCTGCAAAAATTCAGCCAGTCAATAACCGTATGCTTAG
>NW_017297624.1:0-292 GCF_001594075.2 Trachymyrmex cornetzi
AAAAAAAAATCATGAAAATAGCCTATTTTTCGGCCTTACTAATGAGAATGTACCCTTAAATGTTTCTCTCTTTGGAAGGTGTCGCTGAAACTACAATTAATATATTAATTAGGTTATAATATATAGTTTTAATTATACAAATATCACGTACATTATAAATTTATGTTAATTTGGAATTTTATAATTATCAATAATAATAATAATAATAATTTTTCAATTTTTATAATAACTTTTATAACGTGTGACTCACTTCTTTATCACTATAACTATTTATAATTTCCACCATATTTTT
>NW_017297624.1:376-864 GCF_001594075.2 Trachymyrmex cornetzi
CGACAAATATTTTTTCTGCCATCGTAACCTCTTTGCACTGAAATGCACCGTCAAAAACCCTCAGTGCATTCTAGTGCGTCCTATGACAGTGAAACTAGCTCAATCGAACATATAGAGTTCAATACACTGTGGCAGAGTTATCCAATCGAACCCATTTGTATTGACACTAATCTAGTACAGTTATGAATCGAACACAAGTGGCAGATGCACCAATAGAGGATAACCTCAATCGAATACGTTAAAACTGAGAGAAGGCGCACTCAGTGCACACTAGTGCGCACTAGTGCATCCAATCGAATTCGCCATTAGATTCGACGCATAGTGGTTTTATCATGTTTCGGCGTAACCACAAAATAGCGTAAAGAGCATAAAGTGACTAGACAGAAACTGATGTTCAAGTGAAATGATCATGGGCCGCTGTCCGATTCTAGAGACCCTTTACTAGAGACTGATCATTCGGCACACAAATGGCGGCGATAAATCGATAA
>NW_017297625.1:0-294 GCF_001594075.2 Trachymyrmex cornetzi
TATGTTTTAACATGGCATCCCATGTGAAGCCAGGTAAGGTGTAATAGTACGCGGGGTCTAGCCAGTAACTCGCTATGCAACTGTCGCGGAAATTTTCAAAGACGTCGGCCAACAACAATACATCTGTTTTTAGATACAGGTCGCTATATTCACCGAGCGTTTGGTTGGAGAACCGCTGCCACATGTTGACGGCGTGCGCGTAATCACTCTCGGATACCGTGCTGTCAGTCAATGAGCTGTAAAATGACTCGCGAGATGGCAAGCGTAATTCGTTCAATTTTTCGCTGCAGTCAA
>NW_017297625.1:458-707 GCF_001594075.2 Trachymyrmex cornetzi
TGCACACAATTTTTTTGATCAATTTTTGTACTATCAACATGTTTAGTAAAAGATATATATTTTTCTTTAGTTATTGGAAGAAGATCTACGTGTCCTTCTTACGCGGTTGCAATTTCCTTAATAATAAAATGAGCGTCGTAGCCTGATAAGTTATGAAAGACTACAGGTATGCGACGCGAATCTCGGTAATTTAGATTGCAATTTGAATGCGCGGGGCCTCTGTATCGTCCGGTGAGATGGCAGTGATCG
>NW_017297626.1:0-1849 GCF_001594075.2 Trachymyrmex cornetzi
TTTTTAGTCAAAAATCGAATCTAAACGAGCACAAGAAGGTACATATCGAAGTGAAATCTCACAGATGCGGAGTGTGTGGTAAAGCATTTAAGAGAAAAAAAAATTTGCATCAGCATGAAAAAATTCATACAGGTGAAAAACCATATCAATGCGAATTTTGTGATAAATCATTTAAGTGAGTAACAAAAATCAGAAGAATTATTTAATAATGCAATCTCTGTGTTTAATGTAATTGGTAACAAATGATTAATTTTGCAACGATCATTTTTTAGTCGAAAATGGAATCTAACCGCGCACAATGTAGTACATATCGAAATAAAATCTCACAGATGCGGAGTATGTGACAAAACATTTAAGAGAAAAAGTAATTTGCGTCGACATAAAATAATTCATACAGGTGAAAAACCATATCAATGCGAATTTTGTGACAAATCATTTAAGTGAGTAACAAAAATTAGAAGAATTATTTCATAATGCAATCTCTATGCTTAATTTAATTGGTAACAAACGATTAATATTGCTACGATCATTTTTTAGTCGAAAATCGAGTCTAAACGCGCATCAGATCGATGCACATATCGATGCGAAACTTTACAAGTGTGACCAATGTGAGGAAAGTTTCATATTAAAACAATTGTTGCATTATCATATAAATGCGAAGCACAACGCTAAAACACCGTACAAATGTCCAGCTACATTTGCCTATCGTCGGACCTCCTCGGAAGCTTTAAGACAAAGTAATAGAGACGTACATACTGTAGATAAACCTCGTAGATGCGGAATGTGTAGTGAAACGTTTAAATATAAAAGTGATTTGCATAGGCATGAGAGAACTCATACAGGTGAAAAACCATATCAATGCGAGGTTTGTGATAAATCATTTAGGTGAGTACTTCAGTGAGTAACAAAAATTAGAAGAATTATTTGATATTACTATCTCTATGCTTAATTATATTGGTAACAAATGTTTAATATTGTTACGGTTATTTTTTAGTCAAAAATCGAATCTAGACAGGCACAAGAGAGAGATACATGACAATGAAAAACTTTACAAGTGTGCCCAATGTGAGAACTGTTATGCAACAAAACAAAGTTTGCATTATCATATAAACATGAAGCACAACGGTGAAAAACCGTATAAATGTAACGAATATCCAACTACATTTATCTATATTCCATTCGATATTACTCATACAAAAATACATAGAGATGAGGAACTACATCTTTGCGAGGTATGTATGATATGTATGTACCGTCAAATTATCGTTAGTGTTCTTTTCAATTATTTCTCATTTGGTTGTTTTTTTAACTTTACTTTTCTGTACTTATAAATATGCTCGATTTTATGTTTGCGGCATAACTTTTACTTCCAATGATAACCTAAACGTTCATAAATTTGTACATAGCGATTAAAAGTAGTATGAATGTTTGGTGTGTGACAAGAGCTTCCCGCGAAAAGATGATGTTATTACACATATGTTAAATCAGGTCATTCATGAGAAAACGTTTAAATCCATTAATAAATTCTCATTTGTCTTCTTATTTGTGATATATATTGGATTGAAAGAAAAATTCTGCGGTACTTTATTAGCACAAATTGGAAATACAATATTTTCGTTAAAAATGATTAAAATTAAAATTTAAAAAGGGTTTCAAAGCTTGAAATCTTTACTTTCGAACGGTTACTGTATTTTTTAAATTTATGTGGGTTTTGTAATTTCTATATATAGAAAGCTATGAGCTTAAAGAAAGGGAAATTTATCTTCTCACTTCATAGGTCTGTCATGTGCCAAAAAAATTTGTAAAAATTTTCGGTTTTCTGTATCTTAAAAATTTGGAATTTTTTTAC
>NW_017297627.1:0-457 GCF_001594075.2 Trachymyrmex cornetzi
CGACTTTGGTTTTTCATAGATTTCCTCGTCACCCTAGAGGTACTATTGTTGACGCGTTTTTTTTAAAGTGGTATCCCCAATAGGTCTAGTCCACTAATAACTAAAAAAACATTCACATATACACAGTCCGACTTTTATAATTTTTTATATATGAAAAAATATTAATTTGTATATACAAAAGATACAATTCACTTGCTTTGTACTAATTAAATTTTTTCATTTTTCAATAACAATTAAAATTTCATTGCTACGAAATATACATTATTGAAAATGACAGAAGTTGAAATTATTAATATGATTAATAACAAAAATAAAAATCTGACAAGTTTACTAATATGAAATAAAAAATTCGATAACATCAATGTTTTTGATTCAATTTTATATATATTATTATTATTTTATAAAACATTAATTATTAAATACAGTTCGCACGTATAATGCATAGCAATTAAGTGAT
>NW_017297627.1:866-2057 GCF_001594075.2 Trachymyrmex cornetzi
TTCGATCAATTGTCGATTTCGTTTATTGATCGTTATATCAGAAGAAGTGTATTACATGTAGGTAGGCGAAATAGCTTGTAAGTATACATATTGACTGAATTTAGGTATTAAAATAGATTGTTATTTATATAGAATATTTTCCAATTGCTTAATACATCTTGACACAAACGTAGCAAATTAGTTCACACATTTTTAGTGTTAACAAAATAATTTAATTCTTTTAAGGTTATGAAGTTATCGTGCTTTCCAGCAAGGACATAGTCAGACACAGTATAACACAGTGAATCATTACATCCTTGTTATTTGCCTACGTTAAACAAGAATAGGCCTGTTCTTTTTGGCTGAACTTTTGCACCAGTTCACCTTCCTTCCTCTTCTTTCCTCCTGGAGAGAAAAGGAAGAGAGATGAACTGGTGCAAAAGTTCAGCCAAAAAGAACAGGCCTAATGAAACGATTCCTTGTGTTACACAGTGTCTGATTGTGTCCTTATTGGAAAATACCCTGTGATAACAACGAATCTTTGGTATTTACTTCGTTTTTGTGTGTTTTTTAATAACATTAATATATTCAAGATGTCAAAGTCTATAAAAAAACATTATTACTTTTGCTTATACCTTTTTAGGTAGAAATCAGTTGCTTTTCACGCTCGGCTGAACAGCGTTCCTTATTGGCGCCGCCATTAGTGTGCTGAAATCACGTGCACCAATCAGCAAAAGTCCTGAAATGATCAGTCTCTAGTAAAGGGTCTCTAAGCCCACCGAGCGCACGGCGCTCCGCTCACCGCCGCGAGCCTCTAAGCTCGAACGGCGCGGCGCGCCTACTAGGCCATCCCCGCTCCTCACAGCCCGCGCGCCGTGCGCTCGGTGGGCTGTGTCTTCGACAATAGTAGATCAGGGGGACGCGCGTATTTGGCTATCTTTTAAACGTTAATATCTCGTTAACTATTGCTGACACCTCAAAATGGTACAGGACTTTTTGATTCAGTATAGGCTGTTCTACCCACGTATGACAAAAAATGCGGTAGTCGCCAAACACCCTGTATAATATATATGCAGGATATCCTAAAAAAAGTATTCTAAGATAAAAAGCCTTCTGTGTATATATGTTCTAATTTATTTGTTATTTTTATATTAGAACTTTTTTCAATTAATATTTGATTTGATTTACATTTTGTTATATAATTTTATATTT
>NW_017297628.1:0-584 GCF_001594075.2 Trachymyrmex cornetzi
AATTTCGATAAGTCAGTTTTTTCTCCTATGTCCGCTATTTCCTATGCTTCGACCCACTGTGCGTCGTCCCCCGCCGTCCCGCAGGATGGCGTACTGGTGGTCGGAGGAGATCGCGGCGTTGAGGCGATCCTCCGGCCGTGCCAGGCGCGCCTACCTGCTGGCCAAGAGGCGGAGTGATCGGTGCGACGAGATCGGGCACCGTTATGACTCCCTCCGCGCCGCACGGAGGGAGCTGCGGTGCGCGATCAAGGCGGCCAAGGCGCGAGCCTGGAGGGAACTTCTCTCCTCCCTGGACAGGGACCCGTGGGGGAAGCCGTATAGAATCGTCCTCAAACGGTTGAGGGCAAGCGGCCCCCCCATTTTGGGGACCCTTGACCCCCGGTTCGCTAGGAACGTAATCGCGGGGCTTTTCCCCGCGAACCCGGGCGAGGACATCCTGCCATACGCCACCCCCACGTTTGAGTGGGGGGATGAGCTGGGGGTCACTGGGGAGGAGTGGGCTCAAGTCGCTGCAAAGCTCAGGGGGCCCGCCCGGGCACCCGGCCCGGATGGGATACCGGGAAGGGCTTGGGCCTTGGCCGCCG
>NW_017297628.1:2401-2800 GCF_001594075.2 Trachymyrmex cornetzi
CCAACTGCCCTTCATGTATCGTTTTACCTTTGTTTTTTACCTAATATTAAACAAGGATAATACACGGGGTCATCAGAGTAATGCAGCCTAGGACAATTAGAAGAAAAAGACTGGCTAAAATTTACATGTTATCCAATTTTATTCAAAAAGATAAAAAAATTATATGGCAAAGACGTTTTTCGTTAAAGTAATATAAACACATATGAATATGAATATGAATATGAAATAGCACACATATACAATGTTTTTTCTAAAAAAAAATTCTTTTTATATTCGACTAAAAGTTGCAAATAAATTCCTGCACTAATCCAAAATGGTCTACAACCGTTCATTGAGCGCTCTTGTATTTGATTGGCGGATTCCATTAGACCCCAAAATATAGACCAAACAGGTACAAGA
>NW_017297628.1:2920-5732 GCF_001594075.2 Trachymyrmex cornetzi
TGAAAGTAACTATTAAATTAGTTACTAGTTACTTAAAAGATGTAACTAAGTTAAGTTATAATTACAGATGGAAAGAAAATAACGAAATTAAGTTACAGTTACTGAAAAAAAGTAACTCTAACTATAACTTCGTTACAAGTAACGAGTTACTTCCCATCCCTGGGTACAATACAAAAATTCTTAACTTTTTGAACCTATAAATTTCTTAAAAGAATTATTTTTGAGATATCACAATAGAATAGAATTCACATTAGAAACACAAAATAACAAATTTCTCAATTTCTTAGATCTTCTTTTTAAAGTAGAAAACGTTTTCTTTTAAAATAAGATAAATCTAATATTACATTATTTGACTTGATCAAGAGTGTGTCGCGTACATCAGTGCAAAATATTTTAAAGTTACATGTAGTTACAACGCAAAATTATAACACATTACTGGATTTTTTACATTTCACTGACGCATTATTGGATTTTTTTATATACCATTGACACATTACTGTGTAATTATATTTCACCGATAAGATACGATTTCATTCGCAACTTAGATTAAAATATCAAATGGACAACTTACGCTTTTTATTTCAACGATAAGATTAAGCTTGCGATTTTACGAAATGTTATTATTTAATCATATTCATTTTTATTTAAGATTTTGTAACTGTAATTGAAGATTAAGGATAATTTTTTATAGAGTAAAGACAAGAATTTGCTGGCAATTTAACGAATTGTTATAGTTAAGGTTTTTTCTCATTTATTTAATATTGTATAGTTGTACTTGTATTTATGATTTACCTTTGTAACATTGAAAATGACCCGATCGGAGTCGAAACGCGAGGGGGTAACCACTAGCTAAAATATTGCCCGCAGATTACATGATTTCATATGATTTTATCTGATTACAAATCATTTTTTTCACTACATATGAAGTATAATAATTTGAATAAATAATTTGATAAAATATACAATTTTATTTAATTCATTTTAATATTATACAATAATTTCTCGTGGTTGTATATGTAATTATCGGATTATACGTAGAGATTTCATGCGAATTTTATAATGATTTCGAGGACTCTGTCTCAAGATTACATTAAGTGATTACCCCCTCGTCGAAACGTTTGTTAACTTTATGATTCTAATTTAATTAAATTTGTTTGTTTAAATATTGGTTCAATGCCCTTTTTAATTGTCATATTGTTTTATACATACGGAACCTTGAAACCGGAGGCTAGGCACCGGCTTCATCCTCGGATCAATGCCCCCAACCAGACCAGGTAGAAGATTGTGAAAAATTAAAGAAATGTAAATAGACTGAGTTGAGCGATAAGAATATTATAGAGTAAAAATAGTATTAGAGATAGAGATAGCTTGTGGAAAAAGAAAATTGAAAGTAAAAGAAAAAGGATTTAGAGTTAATTATTTAGAACTAAGAATAGATTAAGAATTAGGAATAAGTGTAAATAGGTTATTAGATGCCCTTAAGGCCACAAAACCGTAGACACGGTATTATTTTGATGGATAGTCATATAACGGGTGACGAGAAAATATCAAAATGATGAAATAAAATAGAGTTAAAGCGAATCTGAATTATGATTGAATAAACTGACCGTTAGAGTCATTGAATAAGTGAATAGAGTTGATTAAAATTATTAAAGGAGTAGAAATAATACCGGGTGACTAAATAAATTTGTTGAGCAGTAATTATTGTTGGCGGATCGCGAAATGCGACCGTAATGTTTCATTTGAACGTTAATAAAGGGTGTTGGCAAAATATGGGACCACCACATATATCGGGTGACCATAAAGTATCGTTATTAGAAATATGGATTAAGAATTGAAATAAACTAAACCGTAGGGTTGACAGATAATATTAACAAAGATAATTGAGAGTATTAGAGCGTACCGAATATAACGGGTAGTCGATAAAAAAGTGTTGGTAGAAAGGGAAAGGTGACGGATTGGGAAAAGCCACCGTCATTGCTTGTATGAACACTAGATAAAACAGTACTTAGAGTTTTGAGTAGATTCATATACCGAGTGTCGGTAAATATGGTAAAGTAGAAATGAAAGTAAACGGATTGGGAAAACCCACCGTAGTTATCTTATTGAGCATTGAATTAAAGCCTATGTAAAGTTGCGAGTTGATTCATATACCGAGTGTCGGTAATTATTGTTGAGGATAAGTGAAAGTTGAGGGATCGGAATAACCGACCGTCATTGTGCTAGATAACACCGATAGAGTGTACCGTGTAAATTTCAGATCAATCCGATAACCGGAAGTAGGTAAATTACTGTTATCGTACCGATAGAGCTACGTAGCGTGAGATCTACGGCGAGTGAGTAATGTATATAATGTATATAGGATAAGAGGGAATGTAGCCGACAAGTTCAAAACCTGTAAATAAAGAGTTGATTATTATTTAAAAGACTTACCTATAACTCCAGCGGGAGTAGATCAGCGGTTGCATGTCCAGTTGTATATCGTACCTAAAAATAAAAGAAAAGCGTTAATTAAAAACTAATATAATATAATAAAAATGCAGGAAATATATTAAACGGCGTAATTGGTAGAAATTCGGCTAACGCTGCGAGCGCGTTCAGTGCGCAAGTCGTGTAGAGAGGGTAGAATACTATATGTACGAGAGAAGGGAGCGTAGGTGATATAAGCGTGAGCGCAGAAGAAATCTGGGCATTTGCCGGGAGTAATGAATTAGGCAGTTCGCCGTGGTAATTAAGGGGATGCTGGAGTGTCCTGTTTTACCATTTAATTTTTGAAGACTCTTTTCTCTTAATTGTGTTTATGGATTGAAAA
>NW_017297628.1:8237-8487 GCF_001594075.2 Trachymyrmex cornetzi
TTAACATTTACTACAGCAGGCTCAGTAAGTGTATTCTTTTACTAAGTTAACACTCTGACATAAACTTCGGATGTAAACATGTATTATATTGATGACTATAATGCACAGAACGTAACGTGACTGCTGTCTGCGTCAAAGATCCAGGATTCGATCGAATCCACCCAGAACATCGAATTTTATTTGATTGTCACCTCTCGAAAAGCAATGGCAAACCTCCGACAGTATGTTTGGCTACATTCAGCAGATAAAG
>NW_017297628.1:11127-18501 GCF_001594075.2 Trachymyrmex cornetzi
ATAATTAATCGATCGAATTTCCTGCATGATCATGTTAACCCAGAGGGCATAAGCATCTTATACATTGGAAATAAAAACCTGTAATATCGACCTTGATTAACTTCGACCGTCGCTCCAGCATCCCCTTAAAGGGCTTTTTGTCGCCGCAGGAAATAAAGGCTGTTCGTCGGGATATTTTAAGTTGCCTTGTTCGCCGAGAGAATTAAATAGATCAGGCTGTCCGCCGGGGAATTTTACGGGATATGCCGAGAATTAATTATGAGTAGGCTTTTGCTTTTTGTCCGCGAGAGAGGAAAAAGTAGTTATGGTTAAAGGCTTAAGTTTTGCCGAGGCTGTTCGCCGGGAAAATTATAGAAAGCTGTTCGCAGGAAATTAGGCTGTTCGCCGTGAGAACGTGAAATACGTTATTGATGTTATAGGCATGTGTGCCAGAATTAAGGAAGTTGCGACGAAGTGAATGTATTTAGTGCCGGCTTCTAATGCCGAAGATTAAAGACGATGTGTTAAATAGAATAAAGTAGTAAAGTTAATGGAAATAGGCTTATGTGCCAAGCTATGCGATGCCATGTTTGAAGTGAATTTGTAAACGAGACAATTGAGTGCTACGACTAATAAAATTGTGATGAGTTTCCTGCAATTACCACTGTAAATAATTATTAAACCCATCCTCTGTTATCAATGTAAGAAGTCGACGCGGATCACTGAGGGACCGCAGCGAAAGGACCAAAGAGGCCACCTTGCAGAAGACTGAATTCCTTCTCCTTTGGAGGTTAAAAGGAGTGGCGACCGGAGACAACCAATTGTCAGGGGACCGAATAGTAAGACTGTTAGTTTAAGTTCGGTCACAACCTTATAATTACTTATCTTATAATATTGATAATATTAATATGAGGCATTCCACGTCAACGGAAGACCCCCTCTGTCCAAAATTGGTATGGACGGATTTGAACGTTTGACCCCGGAAAATGTTCGTCTTGAAAAGAGCTTTCGAAAGACGCGTGGCACCTTTCGAAATTCAAAATGGCGTCTTAGTTCTGACGCATTAAAGGGATAAATTCAAAATTTCGATTCCAACATTGGCAGATAAAACGAGGAAAAGTAATTAAATTCAATTGAAACTCGGTATTGGGGTTTCTGGGGTCACTGATTACGAATCTGAATATAAAATTGTGAAATTCAAGATGGCGGATCCAATATGGCGACCAAAAAATAAAAAGTTGCTAATTTCAGCTGTAACTCGGTATTCGGGGGTTTTTGGGGTCGCTGATTACGAATCTGAATATAAAATTGTGAAATTCAAAATGGCGGACCCAATATGGCGAAAACATTTTTCAAAAATCGAAGCGTTTTACTTGAAACGTGTTACTCGAGAATTTTTGGGGTCGTTGAATACAGATCTGACATAGGATGTTTAAAATTCAAAAGCACATATGGACCAAATACTTCGAAACTTCCATGAAAGTGAAATTTTCGACATAATGAAGGTTTCATTTTAAAAATCAATCCCTTCTTAGCGCTACCCAGGATGAACGACGTGGACGTGAAAGGGTTCTCATCCCATTGGGGTGCATTACTGGGAGTCAGTCGCGAACCGTCGTACTGTAAACATCTCTGTCTGTCGCTCTCTCGGTTTTGGAGTCGTTATTCCGTAATATTTCTGATCCGTTCATCGTTTTCGCTCTTAGTCTGTGTTTCACGCTTCTGTGCTTATAATTTGCACTCGAAATAATTTGTGAATTATTAATTTTTGTGCAGTTTTTGTGTATCTTTCCGTCTTATATATCATTTCGTGTCGTGTAACTCTTGGTCGATATAAAAGTCTTTGACTCCATTATCGAGTAGGATCGATGTAGGGGATTGTATGAGAGCTCTATATGTTATTCTGTACAAATGTGTCTATCTTTTTGATTTCTATTATATATTTCCGTGTAAATTAGGTCACTAATTATTGCAGTACATTGAGTTGCCATCGGCCGTTAATTTTTGATTTTTGTAAGTAATATATGTATAGTTATAATGTACTTCTGCCTTTTGTTTGTTTTTGCGAATGTTTTTTAGTCACCTTTAATTTTTCTTTGTGTTATTGGCAATTTAATAAGTACTTAACACAAGGACTAAATATACCGTTGTATTTAAATATTCATCTGTACAAGCGTTAAATATGAGTCCGCCGGTGTGTTTCAAATGCAAGAGATTTTTACCGCGTGCAACGCGCCTCTGCACATTTTGCGGATCTGATAACAATTGTCATGTTTCTGATTGCACGGACTCTTTGCCTGGTTCTGCGGCTTCTCCTCCGAGGATGGTGGGGTCTCTTGAGGTCCCTGTTTCTCCATCCGTTACCGGTTTACGTTCTTAGAATTGTACGTTATAAATGTCTTGTTCCTCCAATAATTCTTGAACATTTAGCATCAACTCAGAAATGTTTGGGCATTTTTCGCATTCGCCAAGAGAATATTCTTCACTAGGATCGGTACAAGTTATTTGCTGCAAGCAATCCTTATAATCGGAAATTGGCTTTACTGATTTTTCAGTCAATTTTTTAATATTAACAGCATCTAACATCAACTTGCAATTTTGGTGAATAGTACAGACACAGACGGAATGCGTTCCACTGCTACCAGCAAGTATACATTGTCTTGGACGAAGTTGAGCAAATTTGGAAAAACCGACTTTGATATCTCGATTACTTTCTTTAAATGCAAGAAAAAGACCTCTTAAGTCGAAGAGAAGATGTTTCTGTATTAAGCAACGACCATCTTCATTTTTTACAGAGATGACGTCTTTCATGCCGGGCATTACTCTACTGTTTGTGTCACTTTCATAAAAATCAACAATTTTTTGTACATATGACGTGGGCAAAAACTTACCATTTCTGGCTGTTGTTTCTGCAAAAATGCCCCCTGTTTCTCTAAGATCTTTAGCTTTTTTTGCAAATTTCCAACTGCGGTGAAATTCTTCAGATAATTTTTTTACAGACCATGATTTTGGAGTTATGGTCAGAATTTTTAATCTTAGTAGATCATTTTTCTCTAATGTGGCAAATTTTTCTTTTAAATCGCTTAACATGTCTTCTAATTCTATTTCTCGTTTTGAACGATTGGAATTCAAAGCCGATGTTTCATCTGATTGATCGAAAAGAATCTGATTTTCGTCATCATCCATTGGTTCTGAAGGCAACGGGTTCTCACTTGAATCAGAATTTGTTATACGAATTGTAACGTCTGTATTTTTTTTCCTACATGCAGAACAGATTTTCGCATTATTAGGAAGATCAGGATATTTTCGTTTTAGATTTAATGATAAATTTCTCAAATTAGTACCTCTGTGACCAGGGTCTTGATATGGATTGCAACATCTGTCGCTATGAACATTACCTGTATTTGGCATGGCGAATGTCAAAATGTTAATTAATTACTTAACGCGTCAAAACAAAAGAAACTATAAGATAATATTTGTAAAAGTGATTATTTTGAACACAGCAGTTGAAACAACCTGACTTTGCGCGGACATAGCTCGTCGGTCACGGGCTGCGGCCAGGGTCGCAAAGAGGTTCGGCCAGCAGGAGAGAGGCAAGGCGGTAATAACGCAATGAACACGGATTTTGTGTAATAAGAATGATAGTATATTCCTGTGTTTAGGTACAGAGTGTAAGTACGTGTAGGTGTGTGTGCGTGTGTGTACGTATGATACCAGTTGTCGCGGCTGGTATTTGCTGACGGCGGTGTATGCGTGTGTGTACAAAGTATGTGTCGGTGTGAGTGTGCGGTGTGTATGCGCAACGCGTGTGTGTGTGTGTGTGCGGCGGGCCCGATTCGCAGCGCGAATCGTGGTCGCGTGATTCGCTCGGTGACGCGCGGTATGCGGGACGCGGGCTTACACCGTTTCCACGTGTTGTTCACGCGACGCGTCGCAACGCGAGGAACGATACGTCGCCCCGAGATGTGCGCTTTCTGCCTACACGTGCGATACGGCACGACTTCGACTGTCGGGAGCACCCGACGGAGGCGGGCAAAAGCCAACCCCCTGGTTCTCGTCGAAGCCGGTCGCGTATCGCGGAGAAGCGGAACTCTCAGCTCGGTCGCCTTGTTGCAAGGCTCTCGGAGCGGTCGCTGCAGCTGGTCGGAAACGGCAGAGGCAGGGCGAGCCCTACCGCCGCGGTGCAGCGAGACGGTTCGAGAAGCTTGCGATGAGCGGTGAGTCGGAGAGCGGAGTCGAATGCAATAGCTGACCGGTAAATGCCGGTAGTGGCGGAGAACACTCTCACCACCGCTGTATTGCTCAGGATATCGGATCTAGGAATCGGTCGGTGTACCAGGAGCTGGATCAGGAGCAAAAAGCCCGAAATATTCTTTCGCCGGGCTTTTATACTAAATTGTTGCTCCCGCTCGTATTGTTCCGGAATCATTCGGTGACTCTCGGCGTGGAACAATACGAGCGAGAGCTGCGGCGCTCGGCGTCGTTCGGCGACGCTCGGGTTTCGCGGACTTGCGAGTTCACGCGGCCTATAATTATGTTTGTCTTATAAAATGTCGAGCGCACCGCGCTCTCATCGCGTACGGTGACCGGGGGTCACCGTAGCGGCATCCGGCGAGTTGGCATTGCCGGGAACGATGCATTTATGGGGGTGCATCACCCCCCTTTTCAGGCAGTGCCTAAATTTGAGGCACTCTAGGCCTGTTTTCTCCGGACGGACCGTACGGTGCCGGTATGGTTGAACCGGATTAGCCACCGGTTGTTTCCGTGTTTCGCGGTGTATTTTCGTGAGACATGCGCCGCGAAATGTGGCACCTCCACCAGTACTCCTGGCTCCACTTCTACCGTGATAGGCGGTGGCGGCATCGGCCCCATCGGCCGTAGGACTTCCGGTCGCGGTGCCTCTTGTCTTGCGCTGGCGTTCAGTGGCCTTACCTCGACGGCCCTCCTGGTGGTCGGCGGCGGCACGGGTGACGTGAGCCAGGCCCACTTGTTCCGGCGTTGTCGGTCGGTGGCCTGGGTGGTGCAGCCGACCACTGGTATCCGCCTGTACGCCGGTGGCGGGCAGGTGCAGGCATGACTCTTTAAGGCGAAATATCTGATAGATTGGGAGGAATCAAGTACACGCTGATCTATTGCGATATACAATATACATACACGACATATGATGATGGTGATATAATGATGGTGATATAAGTGATATACAAGCAACATAAAGTATGTGTTGGAACATATTGGTGATGATAGTAGCAAATACTGCTTCGATGCCTACCATGTGCTGACTGTGTGGAGCTCGCCTTCTGCTCTCTGCAGCCGGTGGTATTGAAGTCACGAACGGGCCGTCTCTAGGGCGTGCACGCGGATGGTGGACCGGTTAATCCGGGTAATATGGCTGAGTGTTCGGGAGAGTGCCTCACGGGGCACGGCTTGCTCTCTCGATCGCTCGGCCGCCCCTGCACGGCCGCGTGTAACGGAGTCGGTCTTAGAGCTGGAGTAACTCGTTGCTGTGGGGAGCCGTCCGCAGTGAGTGAGTGAAAAAGCTGGCAACAGGCACTAACCTGACCCTGACCTAGGTGGAGGTAGGGCACGTGGTGTCTGGCAAATATGCCTAACATAGCTTATTTATTTTTATTTTATTTATATTTAAAGCAAAAGAGGGATACAGCCACCCTCTGAGAAAAAGGCGAAAGCAACACGCCGCAATTGTCGGTGAAAGCAACACGCCGCGAGAGTAGGCGAAAGCAACACGCCGCGAGTGTAAGAGAAAGCAACGCCGCGCTAGGATTCATGAGAGAAAGCAACACGCCGCGGTTTTGCAAAAGCAACACGCCGCAATAGCATTAGCGAAGCAACACGCCGCGATTATACCATATATCGCCGACTACCCGGCAATCTGGTTGTGTACTATAGATATAGTATACCTTAGAATTAAGTTATCGTTATGTTTGGTGATAGGAAAGAGTCTTGTCTGCAGGACTGGTGAAGCGCAACTTGTTCTGAAAATGACATAGCCTCTCACAGAAGCTAACGAGGTTAAGGCGTGGGGTCACCTGGCGGGGAGTTCGGACCGCAGACTCTGCCTGAGAAGGATGTGAGATATGAGGTAGTCTTGAGTCCCGTTTTGGTGTAGGCAACCGCCGGTGCGTGGCGCGCCGTCCGACCCGGAGCGATATGATAGGGGCGTGAAGCTGTAAAGTGTAGCGATAATATGTGAGGAATGACGCGGTCTTGAGTCCCGTCCGGTGTTAGCAACCGGCATGGCGCGCCGTCCGACCCGGAGCGTTATGATAGGGGAGTGAAACCGTAGCGTGAAGCGATAGGTCAGATGTGTTATTCCTGATTGAGGTCGTCAAGCATGTCTAGTAAGCTGGGTAGCTAGATATGTAATCACCCCCAGGACGGTAGACCTAACCCTGATCGGAAGGGTATCATAGCGTGCTTGTTTTTAATATTTAATTATGAGTAAAATTTTCGATAAAACTTCTTCTAAGCTGGTGGATAAAAATAAGACGAACAAAGCGAAGCCTAAGGAAATTGATCTGGTCAACCTAGATATAGATCCCTTTGAGAGAAGAGGATCAGTAGGTAGGTCTCCACCTTCGCACACCCACGCTTCATCTGTGGGTACTAGGTCGCCAGAGGCAATAGCGCCAGTGTCGGTAGCAGAGGAGTCATCTGTTCAGAGTAGAGGAACGAGGAAACTGGTTAGTCACAACCGGACTCTCTCGTGCTCCTCAACTGACTATGTTCTGGTGGAAGAGCACGGTAGGTCCGATAGCTTGGAAAGTAGGGATGTTATGAGAGTTATTGGTGAGGAAAGGTCCGAATTAGAGAAATTCCTTTTCAATGAAAACAATAAGGTTAACAAGTCAGCCATAAAATTTATTCTTGCTAAATGGTCTAATCTTGAGGATAGGATGAGGAGGGTGATTATAGAGAAGGAAAAGTATAAAACCCTGTGTAAGGAGAGAGCGAGGGCTGTTGAGGAAAACGTTAAGATTGGTGCAGCAAAGAATAGGGATAAGCAGGTCCTGTTTTCTGATGTTGTTAAGACTGAAAAAAAGGTGCAGAAGAATGCTCCTAAAGGCATTACAGGTGGGTCAACAAATAAAAAGGTAAGCCTCGAACATCTCGGGGCCGTTCCGAAAAGTGAAGTGAGAGTGCGCGTACTGTGAGAGTCTCCATCTAATCTCTAAACAACATTGTACAGTACGTAGACTTGTAAGTGAACGAATAAAAGCTCTTGTACAACACGAACGCTGGCCTATAATTATTGGGGGACATCGAGCCTTCATAAACCGACACCGCACGTCCAAACCGTGGTTCTGCAACGCTCTGAGCGGCACGTAGTGTCTTGAAGATACTGCAGGTAACTGGCTGACCCGTAAATTCTACAAA
>NW_017297628.1:18514-19641 GCF_001594075.2 Trachymyrmex cornetzi
GCACCCGGAGCCGTACAACATTTGGTGGCAGCGGTGGGATTCAGCCTTACCATCCCGAAATTCACCAAGGACAACGCACGTCGGAACTCAGCAGAGCAGACTACGCACAACGTCAACCAGAGGAAGCAGCAACGACCTGACCAACCTCAACAACGGTGACAGCGAGCTGACCATGCAGACCCGGCAGCCGAGTAAACTACAAGCGCTAACCGTTCTTCTAATGTAAGTCGAAAATATTTTTTTTTGTTAAACCGCGTGAATGTTGGACAAAACCGAAAATCTCGCACCGAACGCATCGTGGTTATTGAGTCCCCAAGCGCAACACGCGATAGCTCGAATTAACTCACCTTTTGTAATTAACGGAACGGACCGCGAGGATCGCAATAGCGAAAATCGTGAAGAAATTGTAAACCGCGACGATAGTGATAATCGAGAAGACCGTATTGAATTGTATTTAGACGACGAGCAGGACTCGCGAGAAAATAACATAGTCGTTAGTTCCGACTCGGAAGACAACAACGACAACCCTACGCTTAGTGACGACACTACAGACGGTAGGCAAGATACATTAAACTATAGCAGAACTCCTAGTAGAGTCACACTCAGACGGGAATACTCCCTTACATCATACGACGGTAGCATTTTTGATCCTGAGGAAAACTACAGAAATAACACGGTCGTAGAAATGCAGCGTACTCCGGAATTATATGAGTCCATGATCGAAGGACAGAAATTTAGCACAAGCTATTATGGAACCGCAGTTACAAACCGGAAACAATCACAATGGCTCGCAATCAGATCTTTTAAATGACATAATGTCAGGAATTAGAGAACTTCGGGACGAAATGAAAGCCATACATCGAAGAATTAATAAATTAGAGGATCAGCAGAATACATCGCACGCGACACATACGCGGAATGATTATCGCTTGGATAGTATATACGGACGCACGACCGAGGATATACGAAATCAGCGCACACATATTAATGAATATGTAAAACTTAAGGAAGCGCGAACAATGATTCCTGAATTTGACGGAAATTCACAAGCGAAATTAAAGGAATTTTTAAGCGCGTGTTCGTATGCAATAAAACACATTAATCCGATCGACGAGAAAACGCTATTA
>NW_017297628.1:20419-20888 GCF_001594075.2 Trachymyrmex cornetzi
GAGATACCACGAGCTAGTACAGGGCTCGACTTAATTAATTTGCAGATCGAAGAATTTACTAACGGAAAAACTCAATTTCTGTTCGATACGGGAGCAGCAGTAACTCTCGTGAAACTGCGAAATTTAAAAGGAGACACATTATTATATGAAGACCAAATGACACTAGCAAGAGTTACAGGGCATGAAATACGTGTCATCGGGAAAATAACTGCTACTATACTATTAGATGGACAACGGATAGAACACCCCATCTACGTTATCCTAGATGTGAGGCCATAATAGAAGTTACCTCAACTACCAATAATACAGGAGTAGTACAAGCAGAAGAAACACAACCAGGAGTACTGATTGGTAACTGCCTGGTACAACCGAAAAATCATTTGTGTCTGATAAACGTTATAAATACCACGGAGAAGCATGTAGAGATGCAAGTTCCGTGCGTAACTCCGATTAACATAGATTCGGAAAG
>NW_017297628.1:22378-22949 GCF_001594075.2 Trachymyrmex cornetzi
GCCCGGACTCGGAATTGTTTCGATAGGGCGGGAATTTTTCCGAGTTGGTTCCCCTGGTGGGGGTGGAGATAGATAGTGGATGGGCGCTTATGCTGGTATGGGATATGCTCCCGAGGTACAGCAACTGGGGGGAGTTCCTCTCTCCACGCGTCACATTCAATGTCCTTATCTACTGGGAGTGACTATGACTCTCCTGCGTTGCTAAGAGTAGATCGAGGGTAGAACCTCTGATCGCTCGAGCAACGCAGCACTCTCTATGCTAGGAGCTGATCGAGACCAACTGCCTCCGATCGCTCGAGCATATAAATTGCCAGGAGTAGACCGAGGCCACGACCTCTGATCGCTTGGGCACATACACGCTAGGAGCAGACCGAGGCCAACTCTCTGATCGCTCGAGCATGTAAACGCTAGGAGCAGGCCGAGGCAACAGCCTCCGATCGCTCGAGCACACATACGCCTGTGAGCTAGGAGCAGACCGAGGCTACGGCCTCCGATCAGTCGAGCGAGCGAATGCTAGGAGCGGACCGAGGCTACGGCCTCCGGTCGCTCGAGCATATCAACGCTGGAACGC
>NW_017297628.1:23298-23631 GCF_001594075.2 Trachymyrmex cornetzi
GAAAGGGTCTGCCGTTGCTGCCTTATCCTCTAGGGGATGGACAGTGGCGATAGGCGAAGGGTTGGTACTGGGGCCTTCGTGGCCCGACTTCGAGCTGCGACGGAACCAGTGCGCCCAACGCGCGGAATTTATTTTAGCTTATCAAACACCGATGGCTGAACGGCTTAATGGTAAGCGTTTCCAAAGAATGGCGCTCCTTCAAAGGTCAAGGTGTAGGAAGTCGTGCTTAGGGTCTGCATGACTGCATAACGTAAAATCGAGCAGTCTCGAACGACGCCTCCAGGGTACCAGTCGCCCCCCTGGAGTAGTCAGACTTAGTGGCGTATAGGTGGG
>NW_017297628.1:24408-24698 GCF_001594075.2 Trachymyrmex cornetzi
CCTGAAATCCTCGTCAGCATTTTTATGCAGACGTGCAAGTAATCGTTACAAAATTAAGTCACCTACTTTGTAGCACAAAGGAGGTGACACACAAAACAATTTTTGTTAATCACGCATAAATTCGGTCTACTTAAGAAAGATAAAAAGATAAGCCTCGAACATCTCGGGGCCGTTCCGAAAAGTGAAGTGAGAGTGCGCGTACTGTGAGAGTCTCCATCTAATCTCTAAACCACATTGTACAGTACGTAGACTTGTAAGTGAACGAATAAAAGCTCTTGTACAACACGAAC
>NW_017297628.1:24842-32772 GCF_001594075.2 Trachymyrmex cornetzi
CCATTGCACCCGGAGCGGTACAACAGTATAAAATCCTGTGTAAGGAGAGAGCGAGGGCTGTTGAGGAAAACATCAAGATTGGTGCAGCAAAGAATAAGGATAAGCAGGTCCTGTTTTCTGATGTTGTTAGGACTGAAAAAAAGGTGCAGAAGAATGCTCCTAAAGGCATTACAGGTGGGTCAACTAGGGTTAACACAGGTAGTGCTAAGCGACCTAGGTATAGGGACAACACGTTGATGGTTACTAGTACTAGGAAAGAGCTATCCTCGGCAGCGGAGATAAAGAAAGCTCTGCTAAAAACCATTGATCCAGTCAAGAATCAGATCAGGGTAAAAAATATCAGGATGGCAAGCGAGGGTAGGGTTGTAGCCGAATCACACTCTCCGGTAAGTATTCCGATCCCGTTTATTGTCCTTTATTCGCTCGCCACTCCTTTTTATCTCCAAAGGAGAAGGTTCTTGCGCCACCTCGTCTGTAAACCTTATCTTACAGGGATGGGTGAATTGTATTGATGACGAGAGGTTTGTAGAAATCACCATATAAAAATATATTTAAACAATGTATACATAATAATAATGTGAACAAAATTTGGATTAAGTCTACCACTGATTGAAAAGCCACTGAGCGTGATGCTATGTGCTTCGCGCGAGCACCTCTCCCGATACTCCACGCAAGTGGTTGGTTAAGACTCTCAACGGCTGTAAGGCAAAAGCCACCGGCAAAAGCTAACGGCTAACAGCCACGGCTAACAAACAAGCACACAAGCCCGCAAGCCAACAAGGAAGGAAGCCCCGCTTCACGCTCCGCACGCGCTTATATACCCGCGTTTCTCCCACTTTGGTCCCCAATCATGGCGCTTCGCTTATACGCTACGCTTCCGCGTTCTCTTTCCTTGCTATCGCGTACATACGTATATATATATATATATATATATATCACCCTGTATTACATACAATTCTTTTTATTCCAGGTATCCCGTACACGTCGACGATCAACGATAAACTATCTTCCGTTCACCGTCCAGCAGGTAAGTATATGTATATTTATATTTAATCTTACACTAATGACATTATTTCTTTTCAGGTACATTTCTTCAGTTTTGAGGTAAGTATTTATTACATTGACTAGCTTATCTTAAATGTATTTTCCGCACGCATGGTATAAATTTGATTGTAGCGCATCGCGTCTTTCTTGGACACCCGGTAAGTATTAACCTTTTTTATTTACGGTATCGCTATTGGTGTATGTTACCGCCTATCTTGACGTTTCGCGTTTTCCAAATTAGCAAATTTCCCGTCCCGGCATCTGTGTTTCATGGACACCCGGTATTTCACAAATTTATTACAAGCGTCAGTCTTTTTCATTTTTTACCCTGAATGTCTCTACGTTTCGTTTTTTTTTTAACTGCCATACATTTCGCTGCCTATGACCGATTTACTTTGACACCCGGTATAATACAATTTTGGTTTCAACGCGGTTCTTCTCTGCTTTTGGTCCCATATCACTTGGCGTTATTAGATTCTTTTGAATTCTACGTTTCTATTATACACGATCGCGTTTCTCGAACACCCGATATATAACAAATTTATTTCGAACGTCATTATCTTTTGTTCCTATCACTCTTTGACTTGACGTTCTTAATTTGCGTTGTTTGGCTGTTTATTCTATAGATTTGCGCGTTTCGCCCTTTCATTGGCTGTCTTATTTGGACACCCGGTATCACCTTTGCATATGCGGAACGTTAACCCGTTTTTTCGCGTCTCCCCCTTGAGCCTACGTTTCCAATTTTCTTTACCACGTGTTATTAACGACGTTATGATTGGCTCTTGAGTTCAATTAAAATAACGACCTCCGATTGGCCCCGCGCTTTTTGTTCAAATAATGACCTTTAGCTATACTTGACGAACTTCGCTTCGCTTCGCGTATGACGCGCTAATTTGATTCATCAATTTAATAATCTTTCACAATGAAACAATAATACTTTTTAATATACTTGACCTCTGATTGGTCTAACGCTCGATAATTGCAAAATGACTGAATAAACTTGATTGCGTTTCGCCCATTGGCCGCTTGTTTTCCAATTAAACTTAAACGATTATACCTTTCAGTATACTTGACCTCTGATTGGTCTAACGCTCGATAACTAACAAACTAAATGAATTTAATTGCGTTTCGCCCATTGGCCGCTTATTATGAAATTAATTTCTATTCTTCACGTATATATAATTTTATTCGATAACTAGACTTTACGATCGAGTTTTAATGATAATGACATAAACAAATTATATAATTAATTATAATAATTGAACTTAGATAATTCTTGGGCTTATGCCCTTTCGCGCTTTCCGCCGCTTTGAGCGCCATGAAGCCCGGAACTGGCTTCCGGCTTCAGGGTCTTCGTAGAGACACTCGCTGTCACTGATCTGCAAAAGATCAATAATTGTCAGGGTCTGAGCGATATGGGTTTGGTAGCGGCAAAGCCCTCCGCTAGAAAGCCAAGGATCATCATCTATGATGTTCCTGGGGATATGGAAGAGGCAGACCTCAAAGAGGCGATCCTTAAACAAAATAAGGAGACTCTTCAGGATTTAGACCTTGAGTCTTTTGAGGATTCTTGCAATCCCAAATTCAGACTGGGTAAGAAGAATCTTGACGTAACAAACTGGGTGGTGGAAACATCCCCAGAGTTAAGTAGTAAATTGAGAAGGGCTAGGAAGATATTCATAGGTTAGTCGAGATGTAGGGTTTCGGACTTTACATCTCTAACGAGGTGCTATAGGTGTCTCGATTTAGGGCACATTGCGAAGCATTGCAAGGTGGAAAATGAGACTTGTTCGCACTGTGGAAGGGCAGGACATCGTAGAGGTGAATGCCCTGAATCTGATAAACCAGTATCCTGTGGGTTGTGCATGAGGAAGAGGAGGCCTCATGCGCACTATATATTTGACAGGAATTGTCCATCGTACAAAGTAGCGTTAAATAGGTACGTACAAACCATTGACTATGGCGAAGGTGACAGCTGATATGAAAATCCTTCAGCATAATCTAGGAAAAGGCAAGGTGGCATCAGCTGAGCTTAGGGAAAAAGCTGCGTCTGTGCGAGCCTCTGTCCTTCTCGTGCAGGAGCCATGGGTGGTAAAGGGTGCCGTTTGTGGCCTTGGAACTACCTCCAATCGGATTCTTGCGGAGCCTCGCCCAGACGAAGCGATCCGGGCCTGCATTGTTGTATTGGAAAATGCATTTGATGTAGTGATGCTAAGACATCTAAGTTCGCCGACATGTGTCTGTGCTCAGATCTCATGTCAATTTGGGGTATTTATCGCGGTATCAATGTATTGTCCTCCCTCGATGGAGATTGGACCCTACATTGAACAGTTGGAGTGTATCTGGAGGGAACTTCGGGGCAGCAGAATACTAGTAGGCATGGATGCCAACGCATCCATCCCCGTTGTGACAGAGCGGTGTAACAGATGAGAAGGGCCATGTGCTGGAGGACTTTTTGGCCATGTCTGGGTGGTTCATAGTAAATGAGGATGGAAATTGTCATACCTTTGCGTCCACCAATGGGGTCAGCAATATTGACGTAACTCCCTCTAATCCAAGTCTCTATCCAACTATTAATCAATGGCGAGTTGAAGCGGGTTAGACTAACAGTGACCACAGAGTTGTGGCTATAAAGCTGAGAAATGGCGAAGGTTGTCCCCTTATTAAGGAGGCAAGAATTAACACTTGTAAGGCGAACTGGAGGGTCTTTCGTGAGAAGTTCCTTGAGGATGTGGGTCATCTGACATGGTCGATTTCTGACCCAAGACAAGTCGAGGACAGGGCTTCCCAGTTAGTAAAGGCAATCTGTGCCGCGGGTAACATAGCTATTCCCAAAAAGAGGGCGTTTAGGAAATCAGTCCTCTGGTGGAATGAGAGACTCACCAAACTAAAACGAGATGTAAATAGGGCTAGGAGAAGTTATCAGAAACAGAGAGACGTCGTGGTAAGATTGGATTGGAGACAATGAATACATGCGACTCAGAAAGTTATATACCACTGAGGTTATTCGTGCCAAGAGTAAGAGCTGGAAGGCATTTGTGACCAAAGAGGGAAACCGCGAGGCTTATGGTATTGTATATAGAATTATGACGAAGAGAATCACCGCCGATGAGGTTCTAAGCAGCATAAACAACGGTACGGGCTTCACGGGAAGTTGGTGTGAGACGGCGACAGCTCTCCTGGATGCTCTGATTCCGGACTGTGTTCCCGAGGTGGATATGAGAGCACTATTAGGTAAGTCCATTGAAACGGACAATGAGCAGGAAGTGAGACCTTGGACGGCTGAAGAAGTAAAGGAGGCGATACGGGCACTCCCGAATCGAAAGGCTCCAGGGATGGATCTGATTGAGACTCAGATGATCAGGCGCCTGGGCGGTGAAGTGATTTTCGTAGAACTACTTAAGGGTCTGTACAATAGCTGTCTCCGGTTTGGTGTATTTCCGGCTGTTTGGAAAAATGGACTTATTAGGGTTCTTCTTAAATCCAAGGATAAAGATCCTGGTAACCCAAAGTCGTACAGACCGATATGCTTGCTTCCGTTTTTAGGCAAGCTCCTTGAGAGACTCATAAAGGGGAGATTGGAACGGTTTCTTTGGGACCCGGTATTCTCTTCGTCAAGGCAGTTCGGGTACAGGCCCACCCGTTCAACAGTAGATACTGTGTCTGAAGTTAGACGAGTGGTTGCTGCGACAGAGGAGAAGTATGTCTTGGCCATCCTATATGATATACGGCGGCCTTTGATAACCTCTGGTGGCCATCGGTGATGGAGGAATTAAGAGGTAGGAATTGTCCGATGTACCTGATTAAAATAGTAGCCGACTATCTGACAAATAGGTCTGTCTCATTGGTGGGCAATTATAATAGGGTAAACAAGAAAGTTACGAAAGGATGTCCACAGGGTTCTATACTTGGACCTGAACTGTGGAACCTGGTGTATGACGGTCTCCTCCGTCAGTTAGAAGCCAGACGGTGTGAATGTTTTGCGTACGCGGATGACCTGCTAGTCCTGGTCAAAGGTAATAGCAGGAGTTCCGTAGAGGTTTTAGGGCAAAGTATCACGGACAGCATACTTACATGGTTTGAGGCAAATAGATTGATGCTCTCAGAAACTAAGACGGAGATGATACTATTGAAAGGGTCATTATCCGATAGATCGCCTACCATTAGAATAAGAGGTAGCACGATTAAAATGAGGAATTGTGCAAAATACCTGGGGATCACTTTGGGTGCCAGGTTCAACATGACCAAGCATGTTGAAACAGTATGTGCCAAGGGTAAAGTGGCATACGAGCTCTTTGGCAGGATTGCAAGATCTGTATGGGGCCTAAGATACGCTACGATGGTAGCGCTCTATAAAAGTGTCTTCCTGGCGATTATCACGTACGGCGCCGGGGCATGGGAAGATCTGGTGAATAAGCGCCATATTAGAACTCTGTTGAGCACACAGAGGTTCGCTCTCTTGAAAATGACGAGAGCCTACAGGACTGTCTCAACAGAGGCTTTGCAGGTCCTAGCCGAGGTAGAACCGTTGGATCTTACACTTAAAAGTAGGGCCCTGATGTATAGAGTCGCGAAACATGAAAACATTGCATTTGGCACGTTTGTCTCTGACCGGGGATGAATTCTGCTCTAATTAGAAAGGGAATTAAAGAAGCGGTAAATACTGTATGGAACGCTAGATGGAACAACAGTCAGAAGGGTAGGATTACTTATGCGTACTTCCCCTGCATACATGATAGGTTAAAGAAAAAATGGCTAAACATAGATCATTATACGGCGCAGGCTTTAAAGGGACACGGTAATTTTGACGAAAAGCTGCATTCGTTTGGGTTAGCAAATTCCCCAGACTGCTTATGCGGACTAAGAGATTCCTCAGAACATACACTATTCTCTTGTAATAGATATGCAGACACTCGGGAGGAATTTAGAAGAGAAATAGAGAACTTAGGACGTGAATGGCCGCCGATAAGGTCTTTATTATTAGATAAGGAAACGTTTCAGCAGTTTGCTGACTTTATTAGGATTATACTAAAACGCAAAGAAAGAGATGGATAGTATGGACTCAGAAGTACAGTGATATTATTTATACTTATTTATTTATTTATTTTGATAAATATTTAGAGATCTGACGCAAGTACTGACTTACTGAGACCTTATTGTTTCTATAACACAAAATAGGACTTGAGCACCTGTAACAGCAACTTTTCAGAAGTGAGAGATATATATATTTATGTACTCATTCGATATATATATTTATGTACTTATTCATTTATTTTATGTTAGAATTTATGTGTAGATATCTGTTTAGACTTATGTTGGTGTTGGGTAGGTTGGTGTCGGTATTTTTGGACCTGAGCTTACTAGCCGGTGACTCCGCCTCCACGCGGCCCCCGCTGGGCAACGGCCTTCCCAGCAGTGTGTTCAAGTGGGCACGCTGCAGGGAAAGACGGCTAAGTGAGTCACTCCCTATGAACACCAGGGTAAGGTCCTCCTGTCTGAAATCGGACTTGTCCCGATAGGGCGGGGATTTTTCCGAGTCGGTGCGCATGGTTGTGGCGGATCTGGATGGTGGATATTACGCTATGCTGGTATGGGATGAGCTCCCGAGGTACAGCACGTGGAGGAGGGCTGCCCTCTCCTCCAGCGTTATACTCAATGTACGCCGGTGACGACGGGTACTTGGTGGCGGGTGCCGCAACGTCCACCGTTGCCTTCAACGGCCGGTCCATCCCAGGGTACTCCGGGTCGTACGGCTCGTCTCCTATAAGCTCGTTGAGCGCCTTTATGATGTCGTCCTTTTCGCACGCTTGCTCCATTACGACTGATAGCTGTCTATCGTCTGGGTCGTTGCTCTCTATTTCGTCGCTGTCATCGGTATTATTATTATTGTCGGAATCGTCCGGATCGTGTTCGCTTTCGGTGTCGGAGCTTCTGTTTGTTTCGGTGTCGGGCTGGGGGGTCGGAGGGGCGGGCTTTAAATCTTTAACGTGTACATGTCGATACCAGCGGCCGCTGCCGTCTCGCAAGTCTACGATGACTGGTGACACCACGCGCCGTACCTCGAGGGGACCTTTAAATCTCGGCGCGAGCTTGGCGTCAAAGGCGTTACTTTTGCTGGACAGCAGGTGTTCGCGCTTATACACTTTTTCACCGATCGCGGGTCGCCAAGCTCGGCGACGCAGGTTGTAATATTTTTCTTGCCTCTGGAAGGCTCTCGCGAGGTTCATTTGCACGAGTTCGTATGCTTCCTCGAGTCGTCGGCGGGTGGTGTCTGGCGGGGGTGCGGGGCCGCGTCGGGCGTTCCGCGAGTTCGCGGGCGAGAGGAGTTCCCGTCCGTGATTGAGGTACGCCGGCGTGTATCCGGTGGCGTCGTGACGGGCCATGTTATATGCGAACCGCAATTCGTGGAGCTTCTCGTCCCACGTTTTGTGGTTCCGTTCGACATATTGCGCTAACATGGTTTTCACGGTGCGGTTGGTACGTTCGACCGGATTGCATTGCGGTGTATACGCCGATGTAAGCCTGTGTTCGATATTGAAGTTTTGGAGGAGCTTCGCGAGGTGCGTGGACTTAAACTGCGTGCCGTTGTCGGATATTACCGATTTCGGGCACCCATGGCGAAGGATCACGTCCTCCGCTATTGCTTGAGTTACGGCGGGGGCGGTGGCGCGGCGGAGGGGTCTTAGTTCTACCCATTTAGAGAAACGGTCCTGCATATTCAAGAGCCACGTGTTACCCCTTTTTGATCGCGGTAGGGGCCCCATGAGGTCTACCGTGACCTGCTGCCACGGATGGTGGGTGGCGGTGGCGTGCATGTACCCTGCCGGTTTGGCCTGCATGGCCTTATGCTGCTGGCAGTTGCGACAGCTGCGCACGTATCTAGTGA
>NW_017297628.1:33725-38882 GCF_001594075.2 Trachymyrmex cornetzi
CCTGCTTAACTGTTCGTGGCACCGGCCAGTCTACGATCGCGCGTATTTTCTCCGGGTCGGTCATGATGCCGTGACGGATCACGATGTGGCCGAGGTATCGGAGCTGGTCGACGCAGAAGTGGCATTTCTCCGGGTTTATTTTCAATCGGGCGTCTCGGAGCCGTTCGAACACTTCCCGGAGAGTATCGAGGTGGGCCTCGAATGTCGCGTTTATCACGATTATATCGTCTAAGTATACGAATACCCGTGGCTCGAGTTCCGGGCCTAGCACCCGGTCTAGAAGACGCTGAAAGGTCGCCGGTGCGGAGTGTAGTCCGAAGGGCATTACTTTAAACTGGTACAGGCCCTTCCCCGGAATCATAAACGTGGTGATCGGCTTGCTATCCGGCGTGAGGGGTACCTGCCAGTACCCGCTCTTTAGGTCGAGTGTCGTCAGGTAGCGTGCCCCTCGTAATTTGTCTAGTGTTGCGGTGATTTGCGGAAGGGGGTACGCGTCCGGTTCGGTGACCTCGTTTACGCGGCGGAAATCGATACAAAACCGATTCTTCCCGTTCTTTTTACGAACGATTACGACAGAGGAGCTCCACGGACTGGCGGCGGGTTCGACGATATCCTCACGTAACATTCCCTCGACTTCGGTGTCGATGATCGCCTGCATAGCCGGGTTGCGCGGGCAATATCGTTGCTTGATTGGCACCGTCCCAGGCTTTACGCGAATCTGGTGCTGCGTAAGGCGCGTGGGGCCCCGTATGGTCTCGAACCGCGGTAGTTCGTCGGCCAGGAACTCGCGGAGGCGCCGGAGTTCTTCCTTATTTTGCGGCGCGAGCCGCTCTGCCCCTGCGGCCCGGCTAGTGCCGGTCTGCTGTATTATCGGTCCGGGGGGCGGGATCGCGAGGCCAATTTTTGCCCATAAGTCGATGCCAATCAGGGCGCTACTCATTAGGGTCGGCATAATGCGGAGTGCGTGCCGTACGGTGCGATCCGCGATCTCCACGGGCATGTCCATGCTTCCCGGCAGGGGGATAATTTGGCCGTCGGCGAGTTGCACTTTGCCTTCCTCAGGGTTAACACGGTATCCCATTTTTGCCACCGCGCGGGCGGTTGCCTCGTCGATAAATGAGATCTCGGAGCCGGTATCGAGCAGCGCTTCGACCGTCATCGTCCCTATCCGTATGTCGCAGTGCGGTCGCGGCCGGAATTTTAGACGGAGGGCCGGGGCGCGGCCGTTGGGTCCCCGGCCTCCAACGCGTTTCCCGGCGGCGGATGGCACTCTCGGGTGAGGACTCCGTCTTTGCCGCACTGCGAGCAGAATTTCTTCGGCGGACGGCGACAGTCGAAGCGCGTATGCCCTTGCTGTTTGCAGCGCCAGCAACATTCGTCGCGATTGTACACGGCGGCGGTACTCGGTACGTCGCGGGCGCTGGTTCGAGTGTGGCTATCCGCCTTTTTGAGCGCTGTCAGTCGCTCACACTCGGCGGCTTCCCGGCCGAGATCCCGGATCGAACGGAAGTCTGACCGTTTTATGCGCCACTGGTAAGAGTGGTGCATGTTCCGGTACAGGTATTCTAGTTGCCGGACTTCCGTGGTTATCCCCGCGCGTATCATCAACGAAATCAACGCGGTGGAATATCTGAAGAACGTCTCGTCCGGTTTTTGTTTCCTCGCGTGTACGTCTTCCAATAGTTGGAAGTCGTCGGCGTTCGACAGGAAGGCAGCTTTAAAGCCGTCGACGAAATCGTCCCAGGTTTCCCATCGACGGTGGTTCGCCCGACCCCAGGCCTGCGCGTCTCCTTTCAGGAGCATGGGCAGGCCTTTGAAGAACTGAAGGTCGGTTAGCTCGTAATCTTCCTTCAGTTCCTCGACGCGCTCTAAAAATGCCCACGGATCCTTCCCGTCAAATTGGATGCCCCATTTCCGCATCTCGTTGATGATCTTGGCAGGCCGGTTTTCCGGGCTGGACGGGGCGGGCGGCGGCGCGAAGGGATTGATCGATATGTTCGTGACGGATCCTTCGGACAAACGTCGGTCACGCGGCGGCATTGGTGGTACACGGGTCTGGAACCTGTCCGGGTTCTGGTCTACGAAGCCGCTTAGGCGGCTTCGCAGTTCATCCAGCGTGCCCTCGGTATCGAGCCCGTGCATCTCCATTTCTGCAATGATTGCGGATTTGCTCAACGTGTAAATCCACGCCCTCGGTACGCTTTGTGTCTCTCCGGAGCGGTCCCTGTTCGGGCGCCATGAAACAACCTGACTTTGCGCGGACGTAGCTCGTCGGTCACGGGCTGCGGCCAGGGTCGCAAAGAGGTTCAGCCAGAAGGAGAGAGGCAAGGCGGTAATAACGCAGTGAACACGGATTTTGTGTAATAAGAATGATAGTATATTCATGTGTTTAGGTACAGAGTGTAAGTACGTGTAGGTGTGTGTGCGTGTGTGTACGTGTGATACCAGTTGTCGCGACTGGTAGTTACGAACAGCGGTGTATGCGTGTGTGTACAAAGTATGTGTCGGTGTGAGTGTGCGGTGTGTATGCGCAACGCGTGTGTGTGTGTGTGTGCGGCGGGCACGATTCGCAGCGCGAATCGTGGTCGCGTGATTCGCTCGGTGACGCGCGGTATGCGGGACGCGGGCTTACACCGTTTCCACGTGTTGTTCGCGCGACGCGTCGCAACGCGAGGAGCGATACGGCGCCCCGAAATGTGCGCTTTCTGCGTGCACGCGTGATACGGCACGACTTCGACTGTCGGAAGCGTCCGACGGAGGCGGGCAAATGCCTACCCCCTGGTTCTCGTCGAAGCCGGTCACGTATCACGGATGAGCGGAACTCTCGGCTCGGTCGCCTCGTTGCAAGGCTCTCGGAGCGGTCGCTACAGCTGGTCGGAAACGGCCGACAGAGGCGGGGCGAGCCCTACCGCCGCGGTGCAGCGAGACGGTTCGAGGAGCTTGCGATGAGCGGTGAGTCGGAGAGCGGAGTCAAATGCAATAGCTGACCGGTAAATGTCGGTAGTGGCGGAGAACACTCTCACCACCGCTGTATTGCTCAGGATATCGGATCTAGGAATCGGTCGGTGTACCAGGAGCTGGATCACGAGCAAAAAGCCCGAAATATTCTTTCGCCGGGCTTTTATACTAAATTGTTGCTCCCGCTCGTATTGTTCCGGAATCATTCGGTGACTCTCGGCGTGGAACAATACGAGCGAGAGCTGCGGCGCTCGGCGTCGTTCGGCGACGCTCGGGTTTCGCGGACTTGCGAGTTCACGCGGCCTATAATTATGTTTGTCTTATAAAATGTCGAGCGCACCGCGCTCTCATCGCGTACGGTGACCGGGGGTCACCGTAGCGACATCCAGCGAGTTGGCATTGCCGGGAACGATGCATTTATGGGGGTGCATCGTTACACAGTCTTTAACAAATTACAAAACGTTGTAAAATAAACAAAACCTTTATGGGACCAAATGCTGAAGCCCTTTCTTTACGGTCGAAACAATCATCGAATTTATGATATGCGATGTGTTATGAAAGTATCAAGTGAAATTATAATTGTATTAATCAAACATAACTTTTAACATGAACAAGAATAAATCGAGATATCTTTATTGCAATAGATAATCATCTCAAATCGGGAAGGATCAATTAGTTCGCGGATAATAAATTGCTAATTATTTGCGAGAAAATGAATTAGATGTTTCGGAGCACGTGTCGCGATCACCGTTCGACGAATAATGCTCACATCTCCCGATAATTCAACGATCAAATCTCGAGAGATAATGCGACGATAAGCATGGAATAATAGAGCGAGTCCCACCTGCGACCCCCACTACGCGATTCATATCCGACGTGATGACGTAGTGTTATTGTTTATCAATCGTGTGTGCGTCGATCAACATCCAGCGGCGCGAACGATTCCGCTTACCTCAGCATTATTCGTCAAACGGTGATCGCGACACGTGCTCCGAAACATCTAATTCATTTTCTCGCAAATAATTAGCAATTTATTGAATTTCACAATTTCAAGTTCAGATTCGTAATCAGCGACCCCAAAACCCCCCGAATACCGAGTTACAGCTGAAATTAGCAACTTTTTATTTTTTGGTCGCCATATTGGATCCGCCATCTTGAATTTCACAATTTTATATTCAGATTCGTAATCAGCTACCCCAGAAACCCCTCAATACCGAGTTTCAATTGAATTTAATTACTTTTCCTCGTTTTATCTGCCAATGTTGGAATCGAAATTTTGAATTTATCCCTTTAATGCGTCAGAACTAAGACGCCATTTTGAATTTCGAAAGGTGCCACGCGTCTTTCGAAAGCTCTTTTCAAGACGAACATTTTCCGGGGTCAAACGTTCAAATCCGTCCATACCAATTTTGGACAGAGAAGGTCTTCCGTTAACGTGGAATGCCTCTAATATATTTTTTTCTTGTGTAATATATATTATAATAGAACAACGACGGCTGCAGAGGACGTCTTTGCCGCTGCAGATGCAGCAAATGCAGCAGCAACTTAAGATAATGCAGCAGCAAATTAATTTGCTGCTGCAAAATAAGCAGCAAGAGCAGCAGCAAGCTAATGGTATATATGTATATATATATATATCGTATGTATATATATGTATATAATATAGACACCGCACGCGTATTGTGTGTGTGTGTGTGTGTGTGTGTGTGTGTGTGTATGCATAGTAATTGTATACATTGACTACAGCAGGCTACAGTAAATATATATATTTACTAAGTTAACACTTTGTCTATAACATATATATATACATATATGTATATATATGTATTATTTTTTGAAAATTTCATTTTCAGTTCTTATTAGAAAGGGTGGCGGAGGGCGGTCCCGTTATCGATGATACGTCCAACCTTGAGGCCTTATGAGGTTTCCTTACTGGCCGTACCCCGAGATAAGCACCCTGGGCAGAGGGGAAAGAGGAGGAACGAGGGGTAGAGGAGAAAGAGGAGGAACGAGGGGCAGAGGAGAATGAGGAGGAACGAGGGGCCGTGGACAGAGAGGAGAAATTTGTCCCCGGTATGACAAATCTTTAAAATTATATTGGATATACACTACGCAAAAAAATTAAAGGATCACTTAAGTCCACCTCAAAAATAGGTCAAAATTCAGAAGAATGTAACTTCGTAAAAAATGATCATAACG
>NW_017297628.1:40352-42204 GCF_001594075.2 Trachymyrmex cornetzi
ATCGCACTTTTTCTCTTATTTGACAATATTTTCAATTTATTACCTCTTTGATACTTTTGATATTTTTAAGATTTTGATGTTCACAATGCCGCGATGACATTTAATAGAATTGGAAGTAATGCACTTGGTCACTCTTTTGCAAGAAGGCCACAGCCAATGATATGTTGCGAATATGATAGGAGTAAGTCAATCCGTTGTTTGCCGTATCTATGCTCGCTATGAAGAAACCAGTGAATGTCAGCGACGCTCAGAACAGGGTCGAAGACGAGTAACTACTCCTAGAGAAGATAGGATTATTGTTCGACACGCCCGTGCAGAACCATTTACTAATGCAAATGTAATTGCTAGCAGTATTCAAAATCGTAGGCAGCAACCTGTGCGTCAGATAAGTACACAAACTATCAGAAATCGTTTAAGAGATGCTCATTTGCGTTCGTATCGTTCTTTGCAAGTACCTATGCTTAATCGTTATCATCGGCGTGCTCGTTTAGCGTACGCACATCGTCATGTCAGATGGATTCAAAGGAGCAATGTTATTTTTACGGACGAATCGAGATTTTCTCTCTATGGAAATGACAGACGGCAACAAGTATGGCGTCGTCGTGGCGAAAGATATCGTCAGAATTGTAACAGACCAATTATAGAATTTTATGGAGGTTCCGTAATAGTCTGGGCAGGTATATCACGAAATTCACGAACACCATTGGTTGTTATACCACCACCTGGATTGACTGCTAGGAGATATAGGGTAAGGTTGCCGATATCGCACCGGCTCCTAGATCGCACTACCTCGCCTAAAAAATCAGTTATTTTATTCACACACTTTCTTACGGATTATTTACAAACTACAAGGTATTTCAACGCTGCTGCGTTACATTTGTGACATGAAATGCAGTAGGAGTCTCGTTATTTATGTAAATAAAAAAATCGTGATAGCGTTGCTGTTTTTCAACATATTTCATAGCAGAAATATAAAAAATGTAAGTTAAATAATCTACTTTTCTACTTTTCTAATTTGTCGTGTTTGGAACACTATTAGAATTAGATTAATTGAATTAAAATTTTTTTAACAATCTTGTTTGTAAATTAAATAAATAAAGTTTTACAAAATGCTACTGTTTCCTAAATCGCACCACAATGTAGTGGCCTAAATCGCACCGTGCATATGGCAACACGGGACGTACACATAACCACAATGCATGTCGGTGCGACATAACCATAACCTCTACAATAAGCATGTACGTTTGGCGGACCAAAGATCTTTGAAATCATTTCTTTCAGGTGAGTGAGGTTCACAGATAATTTCTACATATATTTTACTTATATTTTTTACACTTTATTTCTTTTTTTATTATGTAAAAATATATATTATAAATGTATATTGTAATAGAAGTGCGATTTCAACAACCTATGGTGCGATTTAGGCAACGTATTTCCAAAATCGCACTATTTACAAGTATGTAAAAAATCTTCATTTAAAATATTATAATAATAGAAAAAAAATCTGAAAAAATTACATATGAAAGGGAAAAGCTTGCAGTTTATTACGCCGCAAAAAAATTGAGAATATCCTTCTTACTTTCCGAGTTATAAGCCATTATATGAAAAGTGGTGCGATTTCGGCAACCTTACCCTATCAATGAAATTTTACGTCCATATATCTGTCCAATTTGTGATCAGACAAGAAACAGATTCATCTTAATGCATGATAATGCACGTCCTCACACCGCAAACATTACGCGACACCATATTGAGAGAGAACCATATTGCGGTTTTAAATCATCCTCCAATGAGTCCCGATCTCAATCCAATAGAGCATATTTGGGATATGGTTGGTCGTCGATTACGACGG
>NW_017297628.1:43333-43661 GCF_001594075.2 Trachymyrmex cornetzi
TCGTTATGATCATTTTTTACGAAGTTACATTCTTCTGAATTTTGACCTATTTTTGAGGTGGACTTAAGTGATCCTTTAATTTTTTTGCGTAGTGTATTTCAAAAAGATTTTAAAAATCATGAAAAATTATCGATTGTTTTACATTTCAAAATAGTGGAAAAAATTTAGTGATGATTATTTATGTGGTTAAAAAACAAATTGAATAAGTAGATATGTGTTCTAATGAAAAAATTAAGAAATAATAAAAAAAATATGAATCTTTTGTTCAAGTATTTTAAATATATATTGAAGATCATTAATAATATAATATAACGTTTGAAAGTTTCAT
>NW_017297628.1:43837-45245 GCF_001594075.2 Trachymyrmex cornetzi
ACAAGATTATATCAACTATAAAAAAGTGTTACGAAATAAAAATCTAATTTTATTCACACAACTTTTATATGTGTATAGTTTATTTAAAGTGTAAATATTAAACACATTTTCAAATTAAATTAACTTTGCAGGAATACTTCCGATAAAGAAGAAAGGGAAGCCCGGGGACAAACTATAAATATATATAATATTTATTACAATAAATAAATATTTTACAAAATATAATGCATATTAATTTCATAGTTCCTTCTATTTACTCAGCATTATTTTGAGTCTCTGGTGCTAAAAGCGAAAAAAATACACAAATATAAATATTCTTGAGTAAAATTAAATATTTACATATAGGTTTTAAAACCATTTACAATCGATAGGTAAAAGGATAAGCGTGTAACAAATATTGTCAATGGAAACATCACGCTTAAAAGCGTGTAAAAAATATTGTCCGCGAAGACATCACGCTTAAATAGAAAAAGAATAAGCGTGTAAAAAATATTGTTTTGTATAACGAAATTAGGTTTAATTTGTACGCTCGATATCCTTCCTATCCTCCTTATCTTTACATATCATACACATACACGGGGAAATGCAAAAAATTACATTTTATGATGTAAAAAAAATGTAATTTTTTACATTCCCCTCCTGACGGAAGAGACCACCACCTTCTCGCGGTTTCCGTCGAGCAACAATATGTACGTTATTTAAAATAAATGTCCAAAACAAATGCAGAATAATTTTTTAATAATTAACGTTTAAATGATATCTAAAATGTTACAATTTATTTTTTATTATAACGTATTTCTTAAATGAAAAGACGTACATATTGGCCAAGGGTGGATACTGTCATACCTACAAATTATAATTTAACATATTTCGTTCCAGTACGCATCATAATATTATCTAAAACATCTAACTTTGTTCTGATTAATATTTAAAATATATAAGAAACAGGGAGATAGAAAAAGAGAGATTTTGATAATAACATCGCGCGTCGCGTCGGCAAACCGAGATTCTTGAGAATATGCGAAAACGCGATCATCATGTGGATTATATACCGCATTTGTAAACGACAAACGTAATTATCCGATGTGACAATAAATAAAATGTGTAGATAGTACGTTGTTGAAAGCCTTTATATGTTATGTAATTTTACAATAATTTTTTATTTGCTTATTAAAAAGCGAATCGGTTTCTTCCTACAGGTATTGCTCGAAAACTACACATATGAGAGTAGTATGATTACTGCATTTATTAAAAATTAACTTGTGTGTGTGTATATAGACACACACACGCATGCACGCACGCATACACAAGTTAATTTTTAATAAATGCAGTAATCATATACTACTCTCATATGTGTAGTTTTCGAGCAATAACTGTAGGAAGAAACCGATTCGCTTTTTAATAAGCA
>NW_017297628.1:45471-46920 GCF_001594075.2 Trachymyrmex cornetzi
CTATATACGACACTACAGCGAGTCAGCGAGAAGGATTCTCTCTCTCAGATGCTCTTTCGCTGTCTCGTTTGCTCTCAGCCCGTCAAAGGCGAATAAGGAAGGAACGTAGTGCGACGAGGACAGAGCGAGTCGGCTGGCTTCTGCTACCAGAGTCACACGTACATGAGCTTGTGCTTGTGTGTGTGCTACCGGTTGCGCCGGGCGGCCGACCGATGGCGCTAGTCTCGATGTCGTAAACCGTAACAAAATTGGCATCTCTGGGACAAAGTGGACCAAAAGTCGTCCAACGATACTGAATGTCTTATTTGTTTGGACGATGGCAATACGGATCACGCAGAGAAATTTGTGCAGCCTTCGGAAATGGAAGCGTTAGACATTCATACTAACCACTGTATAATCTGCTGTTATTATATAACGGGTGGTGGTGCTTTAGTCATATGTACACGTTGCATGGCTTATCCGCCGAATTATGGCAAGATTTCTTTGCGGAATATTGGCGATGAAGGAATGTATCTCGTCAGGACGCACTAAGACTGGTCTTACTGTACACAGGGCACCGAGTGTTCGATATGCGAAGAACCGATGTACACTGTTTCCACGCAGCATGTGCCCACTCTGCACACATTGAAAAAACTATTGAGTGCTCCGTGTAAGAGTGTAAGTGCTCCGTGGAAGAGTGCAATGTGATCTAAAGACTGTGAAAAAGACATGGAAAATCACGAGCGAGTGGAACGCGAACTGCTGGAGCAGTGCGATCAGATCGCCACTCTGACGGAGTGTTTTGCGTGGCTGCAACGATGCGACGAGTGCATCGAGCGGCTCGAAGAACTTTGTCGTGCTAAGTGTCCGCGCCTCGCCGTTGGACATAGACAATCCGTGGTGGTGAGGATCGCGCTACTCGCGGGTGCAGACACAATTGGAGCGGCGTTTCGTGCACATTGGTGGCGAGTACGCGAGTGGCAAGTACGCGAGTGGCAACGAGCAATCTCTTGTCTGGAGAGAGATCGACGCCGCTACTACTAACGATAGATGGCTCGAATTCAGCAACCACCGCAACCAGGAACGAGTACCGTTCGTCGTCTATGCCGACCTGGAGTGCGTCCTGCGGAAAATGGAACCTGACAAGGTAGACCTGCCAACATCGTACGCGTATCAGCGGCATGAAGCGTTTAGCATAGGATACTACGTGCACTGCTCATACGACAATTTGTTGTCGTCATATCAGTTCCGTCGCGATAACGATTGCATCACGTGATTCGCGCAACAGCTCAACGATTTGGCGCATCGCGTAAAAGATATCATATCCGCCAACGTGCCCATGGAAGCGTTATCCAAGTAGCAATGGGAGGCGTACCGCATCGCGACGTGTTGTCAAATTTGCGAGAAGCCGTTCGCGCCGGACGATACGCGGGTCCGCGATCATTGCCACTTAACCGGTAGATACCGCGG
>NW_017297628.1:46995-49341 GCF_001594075.2 Trachymyrmex cornetzi
TTTATAATTAAAGAAATAGCTACCGCGTACGATGGACATGTGGACATACTTCCTATGACAAAAGAAAAATATATTTCGTTCACGAAACATGTTGATAGCACCAAAGACAAAAACGAAAATCATTTTCAAAAAAATTGTGTAAAATTAAGATTCATTGATTCCTATAAATTTCTCGCATCAAGTTTAGAAAAATTGGCGTCGTATCTCGACAAAAATAAATTAAAAATAGTACGTTCCGAATTTTCAACTTTGTCAGACGAAGAATTTGAATTGCTGACTCGTAAAGGTATCTTTCCGTACGAGTACATTGACTGCGTTGAAAAATTGCAGGATACGCGCTTACCATCGCGAGAATTATTTTTCAGTTCATTGACGGGCGATACAGTATCCGAGAGCGATTACGCTCACGCCGTGAACGTATGGCAGCGATTCTCTATTCGAACGCTCGGCGAGTACATCGATCTGTACTTGAAAACCGATGTATTGTTATTAGCCGACATTTTCGAAGATTTCCGCAATAGTTGTGTCGCGAGTTACGGTCTCGATCCCGCGCATTATTATACACTGCCAGGTTTCACGTGGGACGCAATGCTAAAACATACGCGCGTAAGATTTGAGTTGCTCACCGACATTGATATGGTCATGTTCATCGAGCGTGGCATACGCGGTGGCCTCAGTCAATGTTCCGGCAGATACGCGCAGGCTAATAACAAGTACATGCGTTCGTACGACTCATCGAAACCATCATCGTACCTTATGTACTACGATGTGAATAATCTGTACGGATGGGCGATGTGTCAACCATTGCCGTACGCCGAATTTCGATGGGTCGAAGACGCTGCGAACTTTGACGTGAGCGCGATCGCTCCGGATTCGCCTACCGGTTATATTCTCGAGGTCGATCTCGAGTATCCGCAACATCTGCACGACCGACACACTGACCTACCTTTCTGCCCAACGCGCGATAAGCCGCCCGGCAAGCGCGAAGATAAACTTTTAGCGACGCTGTACGATAAGCAGCGTTACGTCATCCACTACCGCAACCTGCAGCAATGTACTCGTCACGGGCTTTGCGTAACAAAGATCCACCGAGTGCTACAATTCGCCCAATCTCCATGGCTCCGTGATTATATTGAACTTAATACACAATTTAGAACGCGCGCAAAAAACGATTTCGAAAAAAATTTGTATAAACTAATGAACAACGCGGTATTCGGCAAGACCATGGAGAATGTGCGCAATCATGTAGACGTAAAATTATTAATGAAATGGGGTGGACGATACGGCGCGGAGGCAATGATCGCGAAACCGAATTTTCACAGCTGCAGCGTCTTTGCGGAGAATCTAATCGCCGTCGAACTGCGCAAACTCGAGGTGAAGTTCAACAAGCCGATTTAGATGGGTATGTGCATACTCGACATATCGAAAGTTTGCTTGTACGAATTTCACTACGAGTACATGTCACCGATGTATCGCGACAAGTGTAAAATTATGTACACCGACACAGACAGTCTCATTTACCATATAGAATGCGACGATGTTTACGAGACTATGAAACGCGATATCGCAAGATTCGACACGAGCGATTATCCGTCGGACAACGCGTACGGTACGCCTCTCGCGAACAAAAAAGTATCCGGCTGATGAAGGATGAGAACAACGGTGCATTAATGACCGAATTCGTTAGACTCAGAGCGAAGATGTACGCGGTGAGGGTGGACGGCAAGAAGGACACTAAAAAGGTGAAAGGTGTAAAGAGTAACGTCGTAGCGCGAATGATAACGTTCAACGATTACAACACGCGGTGTTTGAACGAAGAGATCGAAATGACTCGCCGTCAATCGTGTATACGTTCTAAGTTACACGAGGTATACACGATATCCGAATCGAAAATCGCTCTGAGTCCATACGACGACAAACGATATATCATACCTGACTCGACAGAGACGTTACCATGGGGACATTGGCGGATACCTTTGTAATATATGCTTTTTCATACAGGGTATATGTATTACTATTATTTTTACTACTATTATTATTTTTTATTATTATGCTTCATGTATTACTATTGTGTATTACCTTAAGTTTCACTTTATGTATGTTTTTTACATTTATATATGTATTACTATTATGTATAATCACTATTTTAAGTTTCACTTTATGAATGTTTTTTACATTTATATATGTATTACTATTATACTTTTGTAGTACCATTTATTATATATACAGGGTGTCCGAAAAGTGTGGAAACGGTCGAATATCTCAAGAAATACACATCGGATCAGAAATCTGAAAATATACGTATTCAATGTTTTCAAAAAAGCTATCTTTTGACATCTAACATGA
>NW_017297628.1:49653-51091 GCF_001594075.2 Trachymyrmex cornetzi
TTTTGGATTCTGACTTCACATTCGTAATCAGCGATCCCAAAAACCCCCGAGTAACAAGTTTCAATCGAATTCGGGCATATTTTTTGCAAATTTACTCGCACTACGTAAAATTTCGAAAAATTTTGAGCTTATAGGCGCCATTGTGAACTCAAAATCGAAAAATAAAAATTGTATACAGTACACGTTTTCGAAGTTTAACTATCGGGAACATCTTTCTGATATTTTATTACAAACAAATGGACCTTCCGATACTTGTCTACGTTCTTTTCTGCTAATTGTTGGGGGTTGAAATCCATGTCGAAATTCAGCACATCTCGGATCTCGGCGTTAAAGGGTTAATACGACTTTTCCTGCAGAAGCGAAATCTGCAATAAAACATGGGGGTTTTCTCATTAAAAATTTTAAAGTTACCTACCCTTTCACCCCCAGCGGATGGTAGGTGGGGGGTAGAATTTTTGTGTCAATGGATAGCTTTCTTGACAACATTAAATACGTACATTTTTTTTTTATCCTTTGAGTATTTCTTGAGATATTTTAAACTCATTTTTTAGACTCATTTTTTAATTTCGCTGATTACAGCGCCATCTGTCATCAAAAAAATGTTTGTAAAAGGTAAAATTTATGTAACTTTTTCTGAAGAAGCGAAATCTGCAATAAAAAATGGGGGTTCCCATTTAAAATTTTAAACTTGCCGTCTCTTTCACCTACAGCGAGTGGGGGTAGGGGGTCATGTTAGATGTCAAAAGATAGCTTTTTTGAAAACATTGAATACGTATATTTTCAGATTTCTGATCCGATGTGTATTTCTCGAGATATTCGACCGTTTCCACACTTTTCGGACACCCAGTATATTACTATTATTTTTGATTTCATGTATCGTACATTTATAAGTATTTTATATATATATTTCACAAAGATGAATGGGGAGTAATAAAAAACATTTATATACTTATATTGATATATTTTTTATATGTATAAAAGAAAAAAAATACACGAATCAAAATTGTATCAAACGACATTGTTTTTGTGTATCCACGAATTGTGCGATCCATCGAAACCCAGCCACTTGACGTACACCCTGTCTCCTTTCCTGCGCAGCACTTTCTCCACGAGATACACGTCCGGATGAGTAGCGCGATGCAACTCGTGCTCGTAGAACGCTCCAGCGATGGATTTTCCACGATAGTCCTCGAGTAAATAGGTTACGGGATTGGTACGCTGCACTTTAACGATCGTAAACACCTAGGTGGTCCAATTTGGCGTGTAACTCTTCTCAAAAACCGTCTTGTACTTGCTCACGCGTACCGAATCGCTAACTTTGAATTTTGCCGGACCAGCGATTTTTATCGCGCTGTACACCATGTCCAAGAGTCTTTCGGCGATCGCGGGAGTTACGTCAGCGGGTCGCATGCCGATGGTGCGATGCTTGCGCGCGTTG
>NW_017297628.1:51337-52086 GCF_001594075.2 Trachymyrmex cornetzi
AGCGATAGCGTCAGCCGTCTCGCTTCCACCCTTGCTCTTGAGTGGTACGGCCGCGTACTTCCTCAACACATCGATGACGGTGAGTATGTAGTGGTGGCCTCTATTGAAGCTCGAGTACGGGCGCATCTCGACGATATCAGCCTGCCACAGATCGTCGTATCCCTGGACTATGACGCGCCTTCGCGGAAAATTTCTTCTCGCCGGAGCGTGCAATTCCTCGACGAGTCGGCGTCTCTCGGCGCCAACTTTTCTCTTTCTCATGATTCGACGCGTAATACGCAAAAAAAATGTATTATTTCTCACTGGCGCCACTCGACTGACTCGTTTCGTCGATACACGATTTAATTTATAATAAGACCGGCTTCGCGAAGTTCCTCGATGATGGACAGCATCTCGTTGTCGTGAGCGTTGTTGCCTGCTCGGTGCGAAGCGTCGAGCAATCGTAGACGATTTACCAGCTCGTTGGAATCGTCCCAATGCACGTAATCGATCGCGTTGTCATTTAGCGTCATTGCGCGAGGTAATCCCTTTCCAGATTTCTTATTCGGTTTCTTGGATGTCATCGACATCAACGGCCCGATTATGTGTTTGTACTTGTATCCCCTGTTGCTCAATAATCGGCCCTGCGAATGATGCTTGTGTTTGTGCGCATTCGTCGCCAGCAGCATGCTCTTGTACTTGTTCATATCGTCTTCCGTGTAGAGGAGATCGTCGGGAATTCTCTTGAAAATCAACTCGTAAAGACCGGG
>NW_017297628.1:52239-58248 GCF_001594075.2 Trachymyrmex cornetzi
GCCCAGTGGGCTCAAGCCGGCTCGCAACGCCTCTCGACCTTCCGACGTTTGCAGCTGATTTTGAACCTTCGTTGCTAGCGAGTCATCAGTCGTTTCGAAAATGTTCTCCAACGATTCTATCGTCGGTACGATCGCCGTACGCGGGGGGTGGAGGTTATCGACTGTACACGATCGTGCGATCGATCATCGAATTTACGCGGGGTCGCGAAACGCTCGAGCGTCTCGCTCGCTTCCTCTCCCTCCTACTCCTCCTCCACCAACTCCTCCTTCTTCTCGCGCTTGGGGGCAGATGCTGCGTCATTGTCGCGCGATTGTCTCTTTATCGCGCGCACGCCGGAGCTGTCAACGATCTGCCGCAGCGGTTTGATAATAGGCTTGAAATGCCTCTTCAACGCCATGTCCTCCTCGATTCTACCGGTCTTCAGAGCGCGATGTTTCTTGCGAATCGTCTCCCTCGTCTTCTCGATCTCCTTCGCGATTTTTTCACGCTCGCGTACATCTGCCATGTTCATCTCTGGCGAAGTATCGACAACGACTGATCACGTTACGGTATCGCGAACTCGTTAAATCCTTTTCTGTACCTCCCGTCTTTAAGCGCATTGTCCTTGTCTATGACTACGAATCCATATTTTTTTCGCCAACAGTCGCGACACAACAAACAAAATTCGTCGTACGACATGTCGGTATTCACGTAATCGTTGTAAACATGTTTCAAGTACCATCCTGTTTGAACAGGATCAGCAGGTTCGCGTTGTCGCGTATCAGATGTTTAGGTATCCCCGCGTACATCTGACAGAGATAGAAACAGTCGACGTTCGCATGGCGACCCATCGAAAAGTACTCTCTCACCGCATCCTGCTTGTCGCATACCACGTCATCAAAGATAAAAGTAGAATTTGGGCGCGCCTCGCTCGGTGGAACGATATCGCTGTTGTTGGAGAACGTAAAGTAGCCAATTTCGTCGATAGACGTAAATAAACCTTCGAGATATCGATACTTTGGCTGCTGCAGCGATTTCGAATAGACGTAAGTACACGTTCTTGAAACGTACGCCGTTCGGGCTCTCGAGCAAGCTTACGAGAACGTTGGTTTTACCGCAATTCGACGGACCGCAAATGATCGCGCGTATAGTGCTCGACAGCATTTCGCCGTGCTTGCGCCTCTCCGCGCTGCCTCCCATCATTCGCGATTTCGCGTCACAGTTTGTGACGCGTATCGTCAGCGGTTGCCGCACGAATTTCATGCTCGCACTAAAGGCTACGCGCCCTCGAACGACTATTTAAAGGCGCGCGAACCCGCGAATCGCACAGTATCAAAATGTATCTCGCGCTGTGTCATCCTTTTTTGTCGAGCGCGGTATACGCGGTGGTCTGAGTCAGTGTACAAACAGGTACGCGCGAGCCAACAACAAATACATGCCGTCGTACGATCCATCGAAACCATCATCGTACTTGATGTACTATGACATCAACAACCTGTATGGCTGGACAATGTGTCAACCATTGCCCTACACCTTCGATGGGTCGACGTGCACAATTTCGATTTTACGAACATCGCGTTAGATTCGCCGACAAGCTATATTCTCGAGGTGGATTTGGAGTACCCGCAACATCTTCATGACGCGCACACTGACCTACCGTTCTGTCCGACACGCGAGAAACCAACCGGCAAGCGCGATGACAAGCTCCTCGCAACATTATGCGATAAACAGCGTTACGTCATACATTATCGCAACCTGCAGCAGTGTACTCGTCACGGCCTCCGTATCGCAAAGATTCACCGTATACTGCAATTCGCGCAATCTCCATGGCTACGCGATTACATAGAATCAAACACAAAATTTAGAACAATGGCCAAAAATAATTTTGAAAAATATTTATACAAACTGATGAATAACGCGGTACTTGGTAAAACCATGGAGAATGTGCGCGATCGCGTCGACGTAAAATTACTGACAAAATGGGAAGGCAGATACGGTGCGGAGGCAATGATCGCCAAATCAAATTTTCACAGTCGTAATGTCTTCTCAGAGAACCTGGTCGTGATAGAACTGCGTAAGCTCGAGGTGAAGTTCGACAAGCCGATATACGTGGGTATGTGCATCCTCGATATATCGAAAACATGTTTGTACGAATTTTACCACGAGTACATGGCACCGCTGTTTCGTGAAAAATGTAAAATTATGTATACCGACACAGATAGCCTCATATATCACGTAGAATGTGACGATATCTACGATGTGATGAAACGCGATATAAATAGATTCAACACGAGTGATTACGCAGTTGACAACGCGTACAGTATTCCGCTCGCGAATAAAAAAGTTCCAGGCCTTATGAAAGATGAGAACAACGGCGCCATTATGACCGAATTCGTAGGGCTTATAGCGAAAATGTACGCTTTACGTGTACAAGGAAAGAAAGACGCGAAAAAGGCAAAGAGTATCAAGAGCAGCGTTGTGGCAAAATCCATAACGTTTGTTGATTACACATGCTGCTTGAATGATGCAATGGAAATGACGCGCAGACAGTCATGCATAAGATCCAAACTGCATGAAGTGTACACGATATCGGAAACAAAAATCGCTCTAAGTCCGCACGATGATAAGCGGTATATCGTATCAGGTTCCACCGACACGCTGCCATGGGGGCATTACCGATGTAAATAAAATACAATTGTATTATATAATATGTTTAATACTTATAAATGTATAATATAATATGTATAATATGCATATATTATGTGTAATATGTATAATATGATGTATAAATTATTTAACCTCACGAATAAAATCAACAACAATCTTCCCTTAAAATTTTTTAATAGTTTTATTCAGTCTCAGTATGCTTCTTTTAATAAATTACGTTTATCTGAACATCAAAAATTTAACCGAAAAATTAAATGGCTATTAAAAGAACACCATCGTAAAATATTGAGAAGCATGCCGGATGTAGAGTATTATTGCGTGAGAAATAAGGGCACCATATCTTCGAGCAATAATTCTATTCTCGAGTCCACCAATAGTGATTCTTGTTTCCAATATCTATTCCATAAACCCAACAACACGAACTTTATTCGAGACACTTTTGGAATCAAGTTATCTGTTGCAGATTTTTTAAATATGAATTATGATTTTCTTAAAATTAACAACGAATGGTTTAAGAATCTCAGTGCCACACACATTCCCCCTGAAGTGCAAGCATTGTTACAACTAGGCCAAGGGTTTTGTTTACCGAATCTTAACGTAGATAACGCTAGGATTGAATTTATAAAGGATCTCGAACACAATTTTTTCAGATGCAAGATACCTAACATTAAATTTAGAAACAAAATATTCCCACTTTTGAAAAATATGAATAATACCACTCACACGGATATTGAAAAAACGATTATTGCACTTCACTCAACAACAAAAACTTTTTGTAAAAATAATCCACATATTATATTTATTACCGCAGATAAAGGCAATGTTGTCGTGGCGCTAGATAAATTTGACTATATTAGGAACATGGAATTGTTGTTCTCTGATGCTCAAACATATTCTATACTTAAACGTAATCCGGCCAATGCGATTATATCTGATCTTTTGTCTCTATTAAGATGTTGGAAGCGTCGCGATTTGATCTCGGATTCCACACAGGTATAAATTTTTATATTCATCTAATAAAATTTTACCACGTGCTTATGGACTAAAAAAGATACACAAAGTGGGGTACCCATTACGGGTCATTATTTCATCTACCGGTAGCCCACTTCATAACTTGGCTTCTTTTTTGCATAGAATTTTACATGACAACCTTCCACGTGCAAAAAGTTGTATTATCAACAGTTTCCATCTGACTGACGTACTCTGTTCTCTGACAATTCCCGACGAGTCTGTTTTGCTGTCTCTTGATGTGGTTTCTCTCTTCACGAACGTTCCTGTAGAGCTTGCTATGGACATTCTCTCGACGAAGTGGTGTTATATTGAACGTAATACAGAGCTTCCTAAATCAGAATTTTTTAAGGCCTTAAAGTTGGTTCTCAGCTCTTCATATTTTACCTTTAATGACAAGTTCTACAAACAGACTTTTGGCGTACCTATGGGGTCTCCGCTCTCTCCCATTGTTGCAGACATCGTTATGCAAGAGTTAGAATCCATCTCAATAAGAAAACTAGCAACAACACCGACATTCTATGTAAGATATGTGGATGACATTCTATTGATCACTGAATCATCTGATTACAGTGAAATTTTAGACACATTTAATGATTACCATCCACGTTTAAAATTCACAATGGAAGAGGGAGGAGACACCATCAATTTTCTGGACGTCACGTTAATAAAAGAAGGCAGACATATTATTACGGATTGGTATAGAAAAACAACTTTTTCGGGCCGTTTTTTAAACTTTTATTCCTGCCATCCTATCTCTCAAAAAGTGGGTACCATTTTGGGTCTGATAGATAAGGTGATTTTACTTTCCCATCCAAGATTCCACAGGGAAAATTTCAATAAAATTATCTCTATTTTGTTAAAGAATGGTTACCCGCTTAGATTAATCTTTTCCACCATTAAAAAAAGACTGCAGAAAAAATTTCAACAACTAAACAATCGTAACACATCCACGGACCCGGTCCTTTCATCTGAAGATAGGAGATATTTTACTATTCCATACATCCCATCCATAACGGACAAGATAAAAAATTTCATAAGGGGTATTCCGGGATTGAAGTTGGCATACAGGGGTATTCAGAAATTGAATGCATTCATTAGAGTGCAAAAAGATAAATTACCGACCACATCACAAGCTGAAGTAGTTTATAGACTTGACTGTAGAGACTGTGATGCCTCTTATGTAGGCCAGACTGGTAGATGTGTCGGTGTACGGATGTCAGAACACAAGAACCACATTAACAGAAATACGTCTCAATCGTCAGTTATTACCGATCATAGGTTACAGACCTCCCATGATTTTGATTGGGATAACGTAAAAATTTTGGATAAAGAGATGTTTTGGAATAAGAGATTGTTATCTGAAATGATCCATATCAAGAGGCAAAAAAAAGGTCTTAACCTACAGAATAACACATTAAAACTTGATCCGTTATATGAGAGTCTCTTTTCAGTTTCGTAACGCTTCTTCACATTACTCTCTCTTTGTTATAATAAGCTTAGGTTTTTTATTATTTTTTGTTAATGTATGAAGGTTTCCTTGAGAGTTTCAAATTTGAGTGCGTGTACTTAATTTATGTTAATTTATCACAGACTTTTTATTCTACTGACCCAGATATTATTCTAATTTAATTTTTAATCTTACTGTTTTATGTCATTGACATTACAAACTTGACTATTAAGACATATTTTTAAATAATAACAAAAAATTTTTTTCTCTGTTTTTTTTTCTCTCCTTTTTCTTTTTTCTTTTTTCTCTTTTCTTTTTCCCTATGTTTTTTACTTTTTTATTACTTATTAATTAGTTTTTATTTATCTTATAATACCTTTTAATATCGTCCTGATAGTTTTTAATTATTATACTTGTTACGAGGTTTCGTCTTACTTTTGATCAGATTTGAAGCGTTCAAATTTACCTTCGTATATATAAGCACAACGTTGTCATTGGTTGACGTGTGTTTTGGAGAGATATTGTTTTCTGTTTGACTGAAATCTCATTACCAACCGATTCTCCGAACGGTTGAGTTTGTCTCGAAAGATTTTCCTCACGTAAGCAGTTTATTTTCACATAATTTATTAGTATTTTTTTATTTTTATTTCATTATCAATTTGTTTCTGTATTTAGTGATTAATTTATTGGTGCAGTGTTTCGTCAATCAGTGGCGGTTCTTTTTGAGACACACGTCACCCTGATTCTTGGAAGAAGATAGGAAATAATTTATTAACCTGCGACATGTAAGTCCAATTAATGTTCGAATCTGCGTGCCTTTTTTCTTAAAACCTCTGATCGTAACTTTGTTTTTGTTTGTTTCCATTTTACCTATAGAAATTCTACCAAATTTTTGTCACTGGAC
>NW_017297628.1:59436-60979 GCF_001594075.2 Trachymyrmex cornetzi
TATCCATGTACTATGACGTGTCTTCGCGAAAAATTTCTTCTCGCCGGAGCGTGCAATTCATTAACCAGCAGCCGTTTCTCAGACATTGCGAATAATTATTCGGCACGATGCACTTCTCGAATCGTCTTTTCAAATTCTTTTAGCAAAACCTGTACATTATTTTGTAAGGCTGTAATCTTCCTCTCGATTTCGTTCAATCTTTCAAATCTTGAACACTCTGCTACACGTATCGCTTGTTTACTGCGTCAGCATCACCTACCGGTAGCGCTACTCGTCGAATTTTGCGCGACTTTGCATCAAAGTCGGCTCCGACTATGCAAAGAGCGTTATCGCGGACGTAATTTCTGAGCAATCCACGCCACTGATAGTACGATTCGCTTCCTCCTCCAAGCGATAGTCCAAACTTGTTGATCGGCATTGCGATGTCGACTGAACGATGTGCGTAGAACGAGGTTAATTTATAATCAGACCGGCTTCGCGAAGCTCTTCGATAATCGACAAAATCTCATTGTCGTGAACATTATGACCAGCTTGGCGCGAGGCCTCGAGCAATCGCAGACGATCTACAATTTCGTTGGGATCGTCTCAATGGATATAGTCGATCTTGTTATCGTTTAGTGTCATTGTACGCGGTAAATTCGCTCTTTTGTTTATTCCCGTTCCAACTTTTTTATCCGACACCAAAGGCGCTATTATGTTCTTATACTTGTATCCCTTACTACCCATTACTTGATTACTAGGGCTATGACCGCGTCTGTGAGCGTTTGTCGTCAGCAGAATGCTTCTGTGTACGTCGTCATCCGTACAGGTACTTTCGTTGGGAAATTTTATGAAAATTAACTCGTACAGGCCCGCTGTTCCATCATATCTTTTCCTATCTATAATTATATCGTCGTTTTTGTGCAAAGTGATACGTTTGTCACCGAGCATCGTTCCCTCGTCGTTGAAATGAACTCCGTACACAACGTTTATGTTAACGGCTTTCTTACCGCTCAGGACCGCTTTCATATATTTCTGTCCCAATGGACCATAGTTTGTTTGCAACTTTTCCTGACCCTCAGATGTTTGAAGCAGGTGTCGAATAGATGTCACGAGCGGTTCATCAAAAAAAAAATTTCTTCGACGGAGGGAACATGGTCGTGCGATAACTCATGCGGCTGTATTATTTCAGACATTTCATTCAAAGCGGATGGTACGGTTTTCGATCGATTCGACATTGATTTTACAGGCGTGGAAGTCTGTATAGGATTGTCGTACAAAGCACTCGGTCGTTTCCTTTTGAGTTTTGGTTCCTCGTCTTCTCTCGAAAAGATTGTTTCGGTCATGATTGGATCCTTGGAGGAGTCAGTGGTGTTTTCGACTATCTGTTTCAGCGGGTCGACAATAGGTTTGAAGTGTCTCTCCAATGCGATGTCCTCATCCATTTTCCAGTCTTCAAAGCGCGGTATTTTTTGCGAATCGAATCACTCATTTTCGCAATCTCCTTCGCTACCTTCTCACGATCTTTGCTGTTGTCCATGTCAACGTATCGATGTCAACTGAT
>NW_017297628.1:62181-62633 GCF_001594075.2 Trachymyrmex cornetzi
CCCACAGCAACGATCTCACCGAACGACACGCGGCTGACAATATACTCGCTGAGAAGGCGCGGAAACGCATTACCACGAGTGATTCGACTCTCAGAGAGAGAGCCGCAGCCACAGCCGTTTGGGCAGCTATGAAGTCCAAAACGAAGATTGGTATGGGCTTGAAAACAAAGAAGAGGAGCAAGAGGATTCTTCCGATAGCGAAACGCGGCGGTGTCCTACCCGTTCTACCGCTGCTCGGCGTTCTCGGGTCATTGGTCGGCGGGGCGGCGGGAGTCGCCAAGGCCGTAAACAATAGCAAAGCAGCGCAGCGTCAACTGGAAGAACTGCAACGTCATAATCGCGTCATGGAAAGTCGCGGCGTTTATCTCGCTCCCTCCAAGCGCGGACGAAGTGTCGCGCGTAGAAAAAAAAAACGTCGATGAAACGTTAAAAATTCCGAGGGGAGTAACTAC
>NW_017297628.1:63635-67187 GCF_001594075.2 Trachymyrmex cornetzi
TGGTGGACCAAGACGGTCGATTGCTTGATTTTCGCGGAGAGGAGATCACCGTTAGATTGCACGTACGATGGCGCTAACGTGAGAAGCTTGTGTTGAACGAACAGCCGAAACAGACGAGAGATACATCTTTTACTGGAAAGATTACACCTGAAAAAAAAACTCACTACGTCCAATATCGCATTTTTAAAGTCGTTGGTTTCATCGTACGAAATGGTTGATATCTTGAATATTACCGGTGAGCCGATCTTTGACGACTGCATCGTCAAGATTGAGACTCACACGTACAATCCGTACGCCAACACTACGTTTGGATATAGCGACGAGATACGGATACCCATACAGCATTTGTACACGTTGCCGTGCGACAGTTTTCTCTACGTCGAAGGAAGATTGACGGTGAAGAAGAAAAACGACCAGATGTCGTCGACGCTTGGAAATAATTGCGTGGCGTTCATATTTGATGAAATTCGACATGAACTCAACGGTGTGGAGATTGACCGTAACAGAAACGTTGGAATTACCAGTACCATCAAGAACTATGTATCGATGACGTACGACAAAGCTTTGATTGCGCTGAACGCTGGATGGAACTCTAGATCCGATACGGAGGAAGGATACTTTAATTTTTGCGTGCCGCTCAACATGCTGTTGGGTTTTTGCGAAGATTACAAACGCGTAGTCGTCAACGCTCGCCACGAATTAATTTTGATACAAGCGCGCAGCGATTACAATTGCTTGGTGGGAAATCCTGCGACGGAGCCTGAGATTGAATTATTCAACGTGCAGTGGCGGATGCCTCACGTTTCGTTAAACGAGATCAATAAATTATCAATGCTGCGAGCGTTGGAAAGCGGTCGTTATCTGAGCATGAGTTTTCACTCGTGGGATCTGTATGAGTATCCTTTGTTACAGATTACGACCAAGCATTCATGGGCCGTTAAAATGGCGACTCAGCTTGAGAAGCCGCGATACGTTATCTTTGCTCTGCAGACCGATCGAAAGAATATCATGTCACAAGATGTTGGCGTGTTTGACGATTGTAATTTGAGTAACGTGAAAGTATATCTAAATTCAGTATTTTATCCGTACGACGATTTAAATCTGGATTTTGGTAAAAAGAGGTACGCTGTCCTGTTTGACATGTATGCGCGTTTTCGTAAAGCATATTATGGAATCGATAGCTTCGAGGCGCTGCTCAACGTACTATCGTTTATCGAGAAAGGACCTTTTGCAGTCATTGATTGCTCGCGACAAAACAAATCCGTCAAGAGCGCCACTGTGGACGTACGCATAGAATTTGATTGCAAGGAGAATGTGCCGGCCAATACTACCGCCTATTGTCTCATCATATACGATCGTGTAATCGAATACTGTCCGTTGTCTAATGTTGTGCGCAAAATCATGTAAATTGCAACGTCATCAAGTATCCTGAATATAAAAGAATGGAAAACCAAGGTGTGGAGCAGTCTCGAAAAATTACTCGTCATGGCCATACCAACATTTGTGGATCTGCAAGGATTCATCATTAACAAGAAATTTATCGTGAAGGAAGTAGCGGTGTTGAGAGGGAGAACCATTCTCACACACTACATTTTTTCACATCCTATGCCATGGCATTTTCTGACGAGATTCGACAAATCTTGCGTTTCCTGGTTGAGTGCTTATCACCATGGATTGCGGTGGGATGACGGGATGGTCCCTTACAGCATCGCGAGACGTTTAATTACGGAAGTTGTGTTAGAAGAAGATGAAGCTGTCGTATATGTCAAAGGACACGAAAAACAAGGATGGTTAGCTGATATGCTCGACACTGATATCATCGTCGAAACTCTGCGCATTATAAAGATGTAGAATCGCTACGTAATCTAGATGATTGCAATACTATACGATGCGGAAAACATGCAAAGAATTGCGTTTTACAAAATGTATTTAAGATATTTAACTGGTGGTCGCGACACCAGGAAAAATTGTAAGATTTTTTAAATAAATGTATATTATCTTACATTAATATGTTTATTTCTATTACCTTTATACCTGTAGACATTTAAATAAATAGAACAGATAGATGTTAAAATGATCTGATAGCGGTTCGATATTAGTTCGATAGCTGTTTACAGTGGACCAATAGCTGTTTGAAAGCTGTTTATAGCTGTTAAATATCAGTCCGATAGCTGTTTACAGCGTACCGATGGCTGTTTATAGTGGTTTTGATAGCAGTTCGGTATCAATTCGATATCGGTTCGATAACAGTTCGACAGTCGTTAGATAGCCATTCGATAGCGGTTTGATAGAGGTTTGATAGCTATTTATAGCTGTTAAATATCAGTCTAATAGCTGTTTGATGGCGGTTTGATATAAGTCTAATTGCGCTTCAATTCGAAGAACGAATAAAAGAAATGCTGAGGTAGTGTAATCTTTCGAGCGCGAGATATACCTTTGGCCGAGGCATTGTACTTTCGTCGCTGATATAAAACGTTGGTGATGTAAGTATGACAGATAAATGCTGAAGTTTCTTCATGGAATCTTTTGCACGCGTAATATAGTTTTTCAACACGTGATATACTTTTTGCTTGAAACATTACACTTTTTGACTGAGACATTACACTCTTGCATATCACATTTTACTCTGAATTGATAACGGTGAGAAATTCTTTTCAAAATGACATCATTGTTAAGTATGCCTTCCCCTATAAATTCTAGCACAGTCCCTCACTGTCAGTCATTCCAAGTCAATCTGGGCTGTCAGTCAGTTAACGGTCCTAACGGTTTATTTAGTCATTCTGCGATCGTTGATTCGTTGTGTGGAAAAAAAACATGAATAACGTTAATGATTTAATTGATCTTACGGATGTTATTCGTGTTCAGTTGATGTTTCTATCTCAAAAATCTGCAACATTGTCTGAAAATGCGCTCAAGATTCGTGGAGCGGCTACAGATGTTAGTGAAAACGTACCAAAATCAATTCATGTCGCTTTGCCAATGATAACATTCTGATGGGGAGAATGTAAGTATTATATTATTAGTATATTAGTATATTAGTAGAGAGAAATTATGCTTAAATTGAAGAAACTGTTTCTTTAAATTGTTCTCTTTTTTTCTTTTAAGCGTGGTACTATTGATGTAATAAAAAGATTGAACGATGTGATAGATTTGTTGATAAAGGCAATTAAGAAAAAGGAGAGAGATGCTCAAAGTTTGCGGTTAAGAATTGGGAAACGTAAACGACATGATGCTGATGACGATTATTATTATTATATTATTAGCGATAATGATGCTAATGTGGCTGCGGTTGATAATAAAGCACAGAAAAAATCTAGTAATACAGGTACTTTGGATAATACTATGTTTTAGAAAAAAAAAAATAATATAATAAAATAAAATAATATAATAATATACTTGTTAAACTCGTGTCACTTTTCATTTATTTGATTTCCAGTGAGGAAGGATGGCAAAAATTAGCTCTATAATTGTGAAACATAAATGAAGCCATGCTGATGATTATTATGCAATTACTGATGACAATGCTAATGTAGCTGCAGCTGATGAACATAG
>NW_017297628.1:67400-73649 GCF_001594075.2 Trachymyrmex cornetzi
ATATGTAAATAAAAGATTAAAAATATATATAAATTACATAATCGATTTAAATATATACAAATGCCTACAAATACATTTTCTTCTGTGCCGCTCCTTCTTTTAATCAATCCATATTTTCAATATTTTTCTATGATTCCATATATGTAAATTAAAGATACGAAATTTATATATAAATAAAAGATTTTAAAAATTATAAATTATATAATCAATTTAAATGTATACCGCTTAAGAATCCGTAATGTAGGTACTTATTCTTTGAATATTGTCGTAAACACTATGTTAGAAAAGAAGAAAAAAGTTAATAAATAAATATATCTCAGTGTTCAAATTATATCTTGTTTAATCATTCCTTCCTTCCATTCCTTATCTCTACGGTATCACGTTACGCGCGAGTGCGCCATCGTGCTCGACGGTATCATCACGTATGAGAGCATCAATGACCGCGCTCTTATTAAAATAGAATATAAAACTGGTATTAAAATATGGTAAATATTTCAAATTATTACTATAAATCATACATATAATACATAAATATCTTTGCGTGTGAGAAGCTGCGTTCGAGAAGAAGATGCATAAGAGCGAGAGAGACGGTAAGTATAAATGGTAAGTATAGCTCACGATGGGGACCGGAGGCGGGAACCGGCGGCTCGCGCGCGCGATGGCGGCTGCGTCCGGCGGATACTGACCCCGCGTTATCCGATAACGCGCCGCTATGACGATATACCACGTGGGCCCCGTAATTCTCTCCTCTCCCCGCGCGAATTTCCCGCGACGTTATCCTCGCACACCCTATAATTCTCCTCTCTCGACGTCATCCCTCTCATCATGTGACGTCATCCCTCTTCCCCTGTGACACCATCCCCTCACCCTGTGATGTCACCCCTTCCCTCCCTTGTGATGTTATCCCCCTCATCCTGTGACGTAACTGTTTATGACGTCATCCCTCTCCCGCTCCTGTGACGTCATCCCCTCACTCTGTGACGTCACCCCTCCCATCCCTGCGACGTCACTGTTTATGACGTCATCCCCTCCCCTCTCCCCTGTGACGTCATCCCCCTCGCCCTGTGACGTCACTCCTCCCTCCCCTGTGACGTCACCATTTATGACACCACCCCCTCCCTCCCCCTGTGAAGTCACCATTTATGACGTCACCCCCTCCCCTGTGACGTCACCCCCTCGCCGCGGGTACCCCCTGCCCCTCACCTCCCCTTCCCTCCACTTGGGTTAGAACGGGCCTATATACCCTACTAACGCACGAAATGGACGAAACGGGCCAAGACGTGGGATTGGCCGAGACTCCAAAGCCACTGACAGAGACGTCGGGGGACGCCCAACCGTTGGTAACATTCGAAAATTACCAAAATAATAATAAAGTGGACGCGATGAAAACGGAGTCAAGAGACTCGCAAACATGTGACAGCGAGAATTTGAGAGCGACTCAGAAAATTCGCTAATCAGGGACATTAGACGAATCAACAGAAGGAGATTGGCGTTCCGAGAAGTAACTCTAACGCCGCAACAGAAAGCAATGAGGAACCAATGGGAGCAGTCTATGGAGAGTGTTCTTGTGTCGAAAGGGATAGATTAATATCCACTTCATCGTTTCGCATATATAGTTTATTAGACGTGTAACACACAAACGATAAAACTCACAGACGATATTTATGCTACCCTTGTTTGTTTATCGGCGGCAACGCCTAGGGACGATTTGCCGTCCTGAGCCGCCTTTCGCGTGGGAGCGATCTCGGATTAATCGATTTGTCGGGAGCGAATAAATATTCTAGCGAATTTACTCGCTTTTGTAATTGTTACCTTATTTTAAGATAAACAATTGATTTCCTGATCATTTACTCTAGAATATAACAGATGAACTGTTGTCATATGTCATGCAGTTTAGAATTGCACGACCAAACTCGGCAAAACTCACTTTTTGAGTTGTGATGGAGTTGTCGAGCGCTCTATAAAAAAATTTATTACAAAGTGAGGACTATGCACATTGCTGGAAAGCTATAAGTATTATTACTATAACATTTACCAATAGTTACAACAAAGTCTTCGTTGATAGATATAGCATGCTTTTCTTCATTGTAATATTTTAAACACTTATGAGATAATATTTCGTCTTGTGTGGTGATGGTTAATATTTCGCCGCAATAACCACATTTTAGATTCTGAAATAAACATTATTTTTTGTAAATTATTGCACCTCCTAAAGTACATTTATCACATATGAAAATGATACTATTAAACTTCAGAATAACGATAAAAATATTTATTCGAAGAAATAAAAAGAATTTATTCTTACTGATAAGCGTGCTTTTTAGTTTAGCTTTTTCTACTTCAGTATTTAAACCTATTCTACAATGTGCTTTTGGTTTTCTGCTTCTTGCTTTTTATTTTTTACATTCTGTGTTTTTGCCTTTATCCCGTTTTTCGTTTTCTATCACCCGAGATAAAAGTTAACGAACTTTGAAAGAAACAAGAAACACATGACAAATACAATTATCGATAAAATAATCGCAAACAGGGAAAAAGGTAAAAAGCAAGAAACAGGGAACAAAGAGTACATTGAAGAATAAGCATTATATTTAATGTTATATGAAGATTTTTATAATACTTACTAATAAATTATCGAACTGGTTTTTATTCATTTTAAATTTGTGTGTTTATTTAATTCTTGTTCACAATATTTATCTATTAGGTTAGAAATTGAATCGTTTTCTCAACACTATACACGTATATATGCGTGTGCGTACTGTGTGTAACGTAACGCTAGAACGCTAAAAAAAACCAGCGTGAATTCGTGCTGGCGTAACGAAAACGGGCGTCAAGCCTGTGATTGGCCTAGTTCCTTTACGCCGTACGCCGGTACGCCGTATGCTCCATGGGACTTCACCTTACGGCATGATAAAGAAGGCGCTGGAGCAGGGAGACGATCGGAAGGAGGCGGCCAGACGCAGAAGCTGAGAACTGCGGCTCAAGAGGGAAGGCCACTCAACAAGGTCACGAGTACGGAAATACCAGGCGCGCAGCAGGAGGCGATTCGTCGCAAAGGACAGCAGCGAGGACCGTTCAAGTAAGTAAGCAACTCGGTCGTGCCTATCAGGAAGGTCGAAATTTTCCGAGGGAAATTCCCGGCCTTGAGAGGAGAATGAAGCCGAGAGCAAGGTCCCGACTTCATGGCCTGACTGCGTAGCGCATATAGAATAGATTAAAAGGATAATATACGATTTCTGATTTAATTTTACGACGTTTATTTACGTGCAACTATTATTTGAGAATCGTTACGATCAGGGCGATGCATCCGAACACTTGTTACAAAATTACATAAAATTAGCTATAGAAAGATATAAATATATGTGTAAGAAATAAATATAGTTTATGGAAATTTGAGAGTAGGCGAATACCGCCAGTATTATAAGTTAATATGATTACCCCACTAAATAAAGTTTCCATTTCGTTAATTCATAGATGAGCGGCCTAACAGGCACAATTAGTGAATTTAATTTTGTTAACAAATCTAGATATTAGCTTTTTTATTAGCGCGCTAGAATTAGACAATAAGATCACGTTCATTTTAGTTTTGGAGAACTAGCGCCGCGCTTAACGTTATAAAAAGCCGCATAGAGAAATAGCGCAAAGAAAAACCCTAGAAATTGGAGCGTCGGACACGCCAAGGGGAATTTGGGAATACAGGCTTGATCGAAGAACTGCGTTTCTCAAAACCGCGAAGAAAAATCGCGAAATCGGAAACGTAGGACCACTAACTAAATGTAACAGAGGAATTTGACGTTTCGCAAGCTTAAATTTTATACCGAGTGTCTCAATAACCCAGTTGTCGACACGGTAATAGAAGGATAGACGTATGGTGAAGACGTAACAATTTCGGGAAAGCAAAACCAAACGAAACGCGACAATAATAATTTCGAATTCTATACCGGATGACAGAAAAAACCGGATTTCTTATATTAGAAGTCTGAAATGAGGGAAACGGCAAACTTCAAGTGAATCAATATGGGAAGCCATAAGACATGATGTTTCGCGTAATCGCGTAATATAACGGGTGTCCGAGAAACTCAGTTCCATTGGCGGAATTTGTAATTCGGAAAATCGGAGAACGTCAAGCGTTTCATTGAAAGTAAGGAAAAATAGCGTTTGCAAGAAATTTAAAATGTAACGGGTGTCCAAGAAACACAGTTGTCGATAGAATAAAATAGGGATAGCGAACAAAGAGAAACTTCAAAGATTGCGGGGACAATCGTTGGGAAGCATAGTATAATTAGAAATTTGTTACCTACCGGGTGTCGGTAAAGCAAAAGTTTGAAATTGATATAAGTAACGAAACCAATATGTGCAATGTGTGCGATATAATAATTATAAGCTAGATTGATAATTGTAAATGTGAAAGCAATACTTACCTGGAGGTCGGAGTACCGAAGGGACCTTATCCATGTTGGCCATCGTCTATGTAATGTACCTGAAACGAAAAGAAAAGCAATGTAATTAAGTTAAGTTTATATTTTTACCTGGAAGCCGTGAGGCCAAAGGGATCTTATCGTTGACGATTGCTGTTCACGCGAGGTACCTGAAATAAAAGAAAATGCATGTCATTGAATTAAATTTATCATGTATGTGAAATAATGTAATTGGATATGAAGAATAGCGAGAGCGAGCTAAGTGAACGCGGAGGCGCAGCACGCGAGCGAGGCGTTAAGATCGGAGATCGTAGAGGGGATGGCGCAGAATAGATAAGCGGGTGCGAAGCCAGAAGCGGGGAGTGAAATCTTAACCACCCACTCGCGTAGAGCAGTAAGTTAGAATACTCACTCGCGCGGAGCAGCTAATCTTAAAACTCGATTGCTTAACAAAGTGGGAGACTCACTCGAATGGGTTCAATTTTATACAATGTATTAAAGTGACCAAATATATATTGCAGTGTCCGTAAATTGGAAATTATCAATTACGATAACCCATCCTTATGCGATCCAAGCCGGACGCGGCATATCGTTAACCTTCTCCTTTGAAGGTCAAAAGGAGTGACGATCGAAAAGAGGACGAAAGATTGGACCGAAAAACATGCAAGAAAGTGTCATTCGGCTACACCCTGAGCTATTTACACTATATACAGTATGTGCTATTTTTTATGCCCGAATGCCCGTTTTTCCTCGACATCCCGTATGTCTTACGATTCCTAGTTACATGCGCACACTCTCCTAATACTCTGCCTCTTAATGACGGTCTGTTTTCCCGTTATCATGGTTTTAGGCGTTCCACGACGGAGATTTTCGGACAATCGGTATATGCCGTGACCGGGAATCGCGTCGCCGTGATCGTCTCGTGCCTTCAATAAGGATAACGGTCGGTTTTTCCTTTCCCGTGGTTTACAATATTCCGCGACGGTACTTTTAGGACACCCGGTATATCTCGCGGTTGCGGGTTGCGTTGCCGCTCTGCTTTGGCGTTCGATATTCGAATGACGGTCGGTTTTTCCATTCCCGTGGTTTAAAGTATTCCGCGACGGTTTTTCGCGGACAACCGGTATAACTTTCGGCCTCGATTTTCATTTTCGCGCTCCTTTAATGCTCTCCGTGGGATTGACGGTTGGTTTTCCCGGTATCGTTTGTTAAAGTGTTCCGCGACGGTTTTTCGCGGACACCCGGTATAAGTTGCAATTTTATGCTACCGCTGTTTCCGCGGATTTGACGCCTTATGGTCTTTGACAGTTTCACCGTCGAGGAAACTTCGTATGTTTCCGAAACCATTGAGGCTAGTACCCCAATGTAAAATAAAATAAACTTTTTTCTTTACCAGGTATGTAAATGTGAATCCGGAATATTTTAATAGAAAATACACGTTTATTGCATGAAAATGATAAAAAATATTTTATTCGAAGTATTGCCCATCGCTAGCTATACATTTTTCCCACCTGTTTGACAATTTGTGGATGCCACGCCAAAAAAATTGTTGCTCTTTTGAGCCAAACCAGTCATCTAGCCACTTTCGTACATCTTCGTAAGAAATGAAGCGCTGCTGAGCAAGTGCGTGTCCCATCGATGCAAATAATTAGTAATCGGACGGAGCCAAGTCTGGTGAGTAAGCCGCATGCGAAAGTATTTTCCAACCAACCGCCTCAATCGTTTCCTTGACCAGTTCTGCTGTGTGTGATGGTGCATTATCATGAAGCAAAATCACTTTGTGTTGCCTTTTTTGATATTCCGGTCGTTTTTCACGCAAAGCTTGATTCAAATT
>NW_017297628.1:73816-76628 GCF_001594075.2 Trachymyrmex cornetzi
TTTTCCTGCTGTCTTTCATTCAGTTCATGTGGAACCCATTTTCCCATCTTCTGGATCTTTCCCATGGATTTCAAACGTATGGAGACGGCTTCTTGTGTCACATTCAATTGATCCGCGAGTTGTTCAGTTTGAGCGTCATCCTCATCCAACAATGCTTGCAATTCGCTGTTCTCAAACTTTTTCGGTGGTTTTCACGTTCTTCGTTTCTCACATCAAAATCGCCACTTTTGAATTTTTTAAACCACTCAAAGCACTATGATTTACCAAGAGCATGCTCACCGTAAGCTTCGACAAGCATTCGATGCGATTCTGCAGCAGTTTTCTTCAAATGGTAACAGAAAATCAATGCTGTCCGCAAATCGTAGTTTCCAGGCACAAAATTCGACATGTTCAACGCTATTACAAACTATACTGTTGTATGAAACTATTGTTGTGAGTTGAAAATCTTTGTCAGATGTCAGAACAAGGAAATGGCGTCAATGACGCGATCTGACGGCAACTACATTAACAGCTATGGCTACCTATTGCTAAATTCCGGTTTCATATTTACATACCTGGTATTTCGAACGCTAATACTTATATTTAATCTTAACGCAATAGTTCCCATCGCGTGGGTAAATCGCCTTTCCGGCGCGATAATAATAGTAACGATTATAATATTGGTATATTATATTAATGCTATCTGTGTATATTTATATGTAACGAATAATTGTATCTATGTATATATGAAAACAAAATATGCATCTCTCTTATACAGCTAATTTGAATTTTTTAATAATTCTAGTTGAAAATAATAATAATAATGGCGCTTTCTTTCCGCGCAAACAAATCGCTTTAAGTGCGTTTATTTTTGACAAAATTTCTTTTTACACTGCGTACCTTCGGTACTCGTCCGGCTGCTCCAGAGTTGAAGCGGGTATCCTGGTGCCGGCTTCAGAGTATCCGTTGAATGTACAAATTTTTAGATCGAGCAAACTTTCTAGTTGTTTTATAATGACTGAGGTTATGTTTATGATTGTAAATGTAATATAAGTATTGAGGTATAATGCATTCGTTTATGCACATGTAATGTGAGTCTTGCATTTTTTAGCCTTTAGGTTTTGCATTTTCTAATAAAATCTTGAATTTGTGTTTTCAGGTTGTTCCAGTTATATTGCTGTTTAATACGTAAGTATGTTTTTGTAACTCCTTTGTGTCCTCCTACGGCTGATTCGTGATATTCAGTAATTATTTTTACTCTATCTTCTATAGGTGGGGTAATTATAGCGCCGCGACATACTGAGATTATTGTTGGTCGTTCGATAAAAGTGTTGCGAAACTTCTCCAGTACGTATTTCCAAGTAATTGAGTCTATGCGCTCAGTTTTCATTATACTGAACGTGTGTAAATTTAATTCTGTTGCTACGTCTAACAATGATGCGAAGCATTCTGCTAGGATATTTTCGTCGATTCTAACGTTCGGTCGTTCCTTCACTACCAAAGCGATTATATGTCGTCCTGGGAATGTTGACGTTATTATGCGCTCGTCCCAGCATTAAGTTTTCAACTGGGGGTAGTTTTTTATTTTTCTCTAGTTCTAAGGCGCCATTGTCGCAAGGGAATTGTGTACCTGATATGAAGATAATTAAATTGTCGTTACGGTCCATAAATGGCGTGTCTGATTCCTTGATTTCACATAGTGATTTTTGATTAGTCGTTAGATCTGCGATATTTGCCAATTCGTCGGTGGACAATGAAGAGTCTGAATTTATTATCTCGTCGTCGACGTTATGGGGATCCGGCAAGGTAGTGTTTCTTTCCGGCGGACGCGGTTGGTGAAAAATGAGATCATCGTTGTCTGGCGAGATAAGGTTTGCTACTACGGTGGAATTTATTCTATCTTCGGCGTCAATTGATTCATCAGAATCTTGCGAATCAGTCCCAGCATTAAGTTTTCAACTGGGGGTAGTTTTTTATTTTTCGCTAATTCTAAGGCGCCTTTGTCGCAAGGGAATTGTGTACCTGATAAGAAAATAATTAAATTGTCGTTACGGTCCATAAATGGCGTGTCTGATTCCTTGATTTCACATAGTGATTTTTGATTAGTCGTTAGATCTGCGATATTTGCCAATTTGTCAGTAGACAATGAAGAGTCTGAATTTATTATCTCGTCGTCGACGTTATGGGGATCCGGCAAGGTAGTATTTCTTTCCGGCGGACACGGTTGGTGAAAAATGAGATCGTCGTTGTCTGGCGAGATAAGGTTTGCTACTACAGTGGAATTTATTCTATCTTCGGCGTCAATTGATTCATCAGAATCTTGCGAATCCTCTTCGGCAATATCGGTTAGTATTAGTGGTTGTCGAGATCTCAAATTATAGCTATTAGTGGAGGTGGTCGGTATTTCTTCCGGCGTTGTGCTACGAGTGTTTCTACTTCTACTGTTTCTAGTTGTTCTACAAGTTGTATCTTTCGATGAATTTCCTCCGGTTTTTGGTCCGGGATTTTTAAGCTTGGTATTTCTTGCGGAGAGTGGGGGGAAGGAGGGGGAAGGAGAAGATTCCTCAGGCCTACGATGATTAGCAGCCATTGACCTTGTTACGGGTCGACGGTTATGAAGCTGTAAGTTAGCTTGTTGTGGTGAGGTGTCATCATCAGAATCTGAGTCTGGATGGAATGACGGATCTGGGGCGCGGCGATGCCTTTTTTTTATAGGTAAGATGGATAACTGAGTAACGACCGAAATAGGAACGGGATTTCAAGAGAGTGCGTCTGCATTATTATTAACTTTTCCGGATTTGTATACGATTCTGTAGTTATATTCCTCTAATTT
>NW_017297628.1:77405-77812 GCF_001594075.2 Trachymyrmex cornetzi
GTAAAAGTAGCTCCCTTTTTTAACAAATTCGACAGCGGATTTGCGAGTTTGGAGAAATTTGAGATAAAGCGGCGATAATATCCAGCGAGTCCGAGAAATTGACGCACGTTTTTCTGATTGCGCGGTCTCGGAAAATTTTTCACGGCCTCGAGTTTTTTCGGATCAGGCCTGACGCCATCTTCGCCAATTATGTGACCAAGGTATATTACTTCATGGCGAAGGAATTCGGACTTGTCGGGCTGAAGGGTTAAGTTAGCAGCTCGTAACCTTTCCATTAATTTGTTGATTTTTATTCCGTGTTCTTGTAGTGACGATGCGTATAGCACGATATCGTCCATATAAACGAACAATTCTACTCCTTGAAGTCCAGTTAATACATAATCCATCAGCCTTTGGAATGTGGCTGG
>NW_017297628.1:80292-81785 GCF_001594075.2 Trachymyrmex cornetzi
CCTGTCACTGGACTGGAAGTTGCGCCTGCTCCGCTACCAAATCCCGTGATATTGAGAGCTGGCAGCCCTTCGCTAGGGATCGGCCCTACGTGAGTTGAAGCAGCAAAATCCGGCCCTTGAAGCCCTGCTAGTACATCTGCGACGTTACGCATTGTATTTCTGAACGCTTCCGCGCACGAGTTTAATTCTAGTTCTCTCGCTTTCGCGCTCCTGATAGCCGATTCGTATTCTTTCTGTAACTCCTCTAGCGAGCGCGATCGCGTTTCCTCCCGCGAAGGAAAAATGTCACTATTCGTGTTATCCATTGCGCGATCGGAATGGTGAGGTAAATTTTTTAAGAATATTCGGCGAAGGCAGGATGCCAGGAAATTAATTATCGCAAAGCAAAAGTTAATCATTTCCCCCCTGTCCCTTTTCTGGGAGGTCTTATGCGTTTATCGGCGCCTGAATGGCGTCCTTACGTGTTATATTTGAACGAAAAAAAAATGAAAAACACAAAAATATTTTTTTCTTGATTTTTTTTCTAAATAGCTTTTATAGATTTTTTTTTTCTTTTTCTAATGAATTTTCTAATAAAATTTCTTCTTTATTGATATCCGATCATTATTTTACGCGATTTTTTTTTTCTGAACGGTATTTTATATGGAACAAATTTTCCTTTGTTATAAGGCACACCCGAGACCTTAGTATCTCTCGGTTTTTAATTCGCGGTTGTTTAGTTCTGTCGCTCTTTCAGCTTCAGTAGCGAGAGCGAGAAATTCAGTAAACGCGGTGATATGATTGTGCCGAACGGGAGACGCTCCTCGTTTTGAGTCATTATGATCGCGTCTTCCAAGTTATCGATATCCTGCCCGCTGTGTTCGATGTATTGGAGGAGGCCGGGGTACATTACCGGGCACAATTCACACTCGTTTGTCGGTCGCGCGATCGTCAACGGGTATCTACATACGTGACATTTTGGTAACAGCTCTTTTCCATCGATCTGCAGATAGTGTATTACGACTGGTCGACACGATCCGCGCTCAGCTGTCGAATACCGGAGTATACGTTCCTCGCAATACGTTTCAACACCGTCTCGAACTCTATACGAGTATTCGGTCATATAGTTCGCATATACGCATATAGTTCGTCTTACGCGCTGCAGGTACGACAGGACCGGCGGAATTTCGCGACCGGGAGGCGGCCTATTATAAATACTGAGGTACGGTCGTCTGCACATTATATGTGCCACGTTCCTACCTACGCGAGTGACTGAAATATCCTTTTACAATAAATCTATCTATCTCTTTTACGATATATATATGAATCTATAAAATATCCCTTTTACGATATTAGAATCTACAGCACCAATCCCTTTTACGATATATCTATCTACAATATATCTACAATATATCTACAAAAATCTTTGTGTATCCCCTTTACGATATATGGAATCTACAGCACCAATCTCACCGCTGTCACCAGTTGTCACGTCCTGGGGCGCGTGTGTGCGG
>NW_017297628.1:82541-82929 GCF_001594075.2 Trachymyrmex cornetzi
GACCACTATCCGGTTTTCGAATTCTACTTCTGAATTTAGCACTGACTCTATGACCGAAAAAGACCAAGTGTGGACTAAGCAAAACTAAGCGATTCTAAGGCGAACTAAGCCGTACTAAGCTGAGTAGAAACTGTAATAGTCGGTACTAAGCCGAAAACTAAACCGAAACTAAGTCGAAACTAAGCTAAGCAGAGACTATAATAATCGGTACGAAGTCGGAACTAAGCGATTTTCCGTCTTTGGCATGCTCTTTGATATCGTTAGAAGTGGTGGTGCTGAGCGGGAAAGAGGGTTGACCTGTCAACAGTTACCGGAACCGTTTGAATTGTTCTAGAACTTTCGATTTAATAAGATTTTATTAGATTTTACTGTTTAAAAGGGCGAAATT
>NW_017297628.1:83488-86195 GCF_001594075.2 Trachymyrmex cornetzi
TCGCCTGCGCGCAAATTTCGGCGGACGTTACATAATTATATGTCTAATAATGGCTATGTTTTAATCATTCAGAAATTCCTTCTATTCAATTGCCACAAGACCCGTTAATCTTGTAGACAAAAGAACTGAATACGGGGATGGATTTGCCACTCACTTACTCGGATTAGAAGATTTCTCTATTATCTAATTTGTTTCACTGAAGATGGCCCGAATGATGGCTGAAACGTATGAAGATTAACGTATATAAGTATTATGTATTAATTTATTACACAATTCACCGCAAATTTGACTCTCATTAGCCTTTTTTATGTAATTTGTTTAAAAAATTTATTTCTTTCTACTCGTTGGCTGTTGGCTATAGCCTATTGCTGTGTGGCTACGGCCCATTGTGCACGTTTAATAAAGTCTTCTTGAAGTTCATTAATACGTTTACACTCTTGAAGTGTTTGCGAATAAATATTTTCATAATTTTGCCTTTCATCTTTCATTTCCAAAATAGATGTATCTATGGTAACTTGACATTTTTTAAATATTTCGCCTGTTTTATTTGTACGTGATGTAACTTTGTGTGAAAGTTTGTCTTTCTTTAAGGTATCAATTGAAGAATCACTTAATCCGTTTCTGCTTTGCTGCTTGATGCCACATCAGGATTGTATTCAGATTGTGTATTATTGTTAACTAAACAGTTTGACCTATATTAAAAGTATATAAATAGAATATATTTTTACATATGCATTATTTGTATTATATAATAGGGCGAGTTCAAGACGGCAAAGCGGTTAGGCATGCTTGCCGAGCGAATAAGCATGATTGGTTCTTTCCTATTGATATAACCAATCATGTTTAATTGTTTGGCAAACCTAGCCGCTTCGCCGACTTGAATTTGTCCATATTTTACTTACGAATGTAACGCGCGATAATTATCAACCGTTAAAATTACCGACCCCCGCGTAGACAGAGTTGGCGCTGGCGAGGAAGGAGACGCCGCGCGACGAGACGGGCAGTTTCTATCGAGACAAGCTACGAGAAAAAGGCTAGAGGAACTCGTTCCCGAAAATTGTAATAGAACTCGCCACACGAAGTGTTATCTCTTTCATCAGAATTATTTTCTTTGAGCACTAATCCATTCCTGATAAAGCAAGTGGTAAATATTGTGTTTTTTTCCAAATAATTTACTTAACTCGCTACAATGTAGAAGATATTTGTATTATTAAAGTAATTTTAAACTATTGTTTTGTATAATACATAATTGTATCATATAACATAATTTATTTATCACTTACGTTTCATATTTGCAAGTTGTTCTTGCTCTACCAGTTTTCTTATTGTTACTGACCATATTTTTATATGATCGCGTTAATGATTTAAATTTATTTTCCACTTGTAAAGGGGTTACTGAATAGCCACTATGAAGCATATCTTCCGCTATGTTCTTCCATGAATGTTTGTAAGTTTTAATTTTTCTTGTATTTACTAGATCTTTTTTACGTTTGTATACATCTAGAAATAATTTTGTTGTTGCATCATTCCAAAGAAAAGAAACTGGTGTACTTTCATTTTGATTATTCTCTTTATTGCCCATCGAATGTTTCTCCAAGTGATGATTTAAATAAATCAATAATGATTTCTGTATTGTTAACAGTAAAACTCTGAGTATTACGGGAAAAATCAATTTCATCAAATGTTTGTTGAAAAATACTTCCATCTAAATAAAAAAAAAAGATATTAAACAAAAAATATTTTTATCAATTTATAGTTGTAAAATATATTGTTGTAAGACTGTGTTTTTTATTGTTTATAAGCTATATTTAATTACCTTCAATTATACATTGTATGTATCCATTGGAATCAATAATTATATTTCCCATGCTATCTTGGTACAAAAATCCATATTTTTTCATAATTAATTTTTTTTCGTGTACTATTTTTACTATAAATGTAAAAACAGAAAAATTATTAATAACAAAGTATTAAAATAATTAGTATATTGTAGTAATTAATCAAATTAATAAAATTGAAAATTCTAACCTTTATTTATCTCGTCGGTGTCGTACGTGATTTCTCCGTCACTGATGATGTCCAATTACCTCGTAGAACAAGGGGTCTCGTTTCCACATTCGTTCTCTCGTAATTTCTGATCTGTTGTACTCACAAGGTACTCAAACTAGAACAACTTGTGCTATTTTATACGATTTCCTGCTCTTTTGGCTATTTATATGAATCTTGCACCTTTACTCTTCCTCAAGATCAAGGGCAAAAAGTGTTGCCCAAAGTGTAACTGCACTGGTAATACAAACAGCCGTTATGACATCATGTCCGGCAACAGAAATGAGTTAAGGGTCCTCTACATAGGCTGTGTTCCAAAATTGTTTGTCAGCTCTGCGAGCATGTCGTCATAAGTGCATGCTACCAATAGTGTTCCAATTTCATAAGCATGCTTTTCATGCAAACGCAGCTTTCATTTTGGAACGATATTTTCAGTGCTGTCAGCATATAGTGACATCAGCGAAAAGAAACAAGTAACCTAGAAATATGGAGAGAAGCATACAGAATAATAGTAATAGTAATGAGGAAGTTAAGGAAGTTAAGGAAATGGTATATTGATGTTTCGAGGATAGTCAAAAACCAGTTTGTTCATAGATGGAATCAGATTTGTAGATTGTTAAACAAAATTTTATGCAAAGCTAAATGATTGTATTGAGAAATA
>NW_017297628.1:86754-86959 GCF_001594075.2 Trachymyrmex cornetzi
GGCAGAATGTATCCGCGCGCGACATAGAACGGACACGCCAAGTCCGTCTCCGCGATCTCGCCTGACCAATCACCGTGCCGTTCCCAAACGTTCGCGCTTCGCGCGAAACATAACTCTAACTCTAACTCTAATCGAAAACCTAATTCTAACTCCAATCGAAATTCTAACTTTAATTCTAATCGTAAATCTAACTTTAATTCTAATC
>NW_017297628.1:87826-95175 GCF_001594075.2 Trachymyrmex cornetzi
GCCGGCCGGTGCCCCCTCGAGACGTAACATTTTCTGGTGACAGCGGTGGGATCCGATTAAATTTACCGTGCGCCACCCACCCACCAAACTAAGAGTCGATAGCTTAAGTTCGTCATACTCTCGCGTTCCGTCATGGATACTCGCGCAACGAAGAGAGATGATGGCGCGAAGCTCAGCGAAGAAGAGCTGGAAACGCTGCGCCAGGCGCTCGTAAAACAAGAGGAACGCCTGCGAAAACAAGGTGCAGCCTTGGATCGAGAGCGCGCGGAGATAGGAAAAGAGCGCGAAACGGAGAAGGTGCGACTACAGGCCGAACGCGACAGACTCGCGCGCGAATACGAAGCCGAGAAAACACGGCTCCGGGATGAACGTAGTGCTTTGGAACGAACCCGCGAGACGTTGAATCAAGAAACAAGCCGCGAACGAACCGCCAACCATAGAACCGAACATAGACAGCGACTCGAACAAAGCGACGAATCGCATGCTTACGAGGACAGCAAAATTCGCGATCTACTCTCCTCGTTCAAAGACGAGATATTCCGCGAACTTAACAATCTCCGTCGCGATGTGGATAAAGTGAGACTCCACGATCCTCCCCTTACACCATCAGACGGACAACGACCGTTCGAGTCACAACCTCATGCCTTCTTACACGAGGAGAGCTCTATAGAATCTTCCCAGCCGCCAAAAGTCTCGTTTCGGGAAGCCACAGAATGCGTTCCCTCTTTCGACGGATACAATATCCCATTATCACAATTTATTCGAGCTTGCCGCCGTGCTAAGGAAACCGTTCCCCCTTCCTCCGAGAGAAATTTAACAAAAATACTTATAAATAAATTAAGAGGGCGCGCTTATTACGCGGTGGAGGACGAGCTATACAATAACGCAATTGATAGACCTCCTGAACGGGGCCTTCGGATCGCCTAACACAATTGACCAATACCGCGGCGAGTTGAGTACGTCGTATATCAAAAAAAATGAACACATGTTAGACTATATCAGCCGAGTGAAGGACCTGCGTACCGCCATCCTTGACGCCGAGCGTCGTATGAGAGGAACCCTGCACCACCGAACGATAGCCGAAATAGATGTGTTCACCGCAAGATCATTTTGCGAAGGCCTCCCCCTCCAATATCGACTACAGATGACGTCGGAGCATCGCGAAAACCCGTTCGAGGCATTTTCCGCGGCCAAGTCCCTCGCAAAAAGGGAGGAACTTGACAAGCAGCGTTATGACCCTCGAAATACATACGGAAACGCACCCCAACGACTACTCCCCGCAAACCCGACTCAACGCCCCCTCGCTCACTCCACCCCGCGACGCGACGAGCCTCCTCTCAGCTACCGGTCGGAGGAAACACGAGGAAATTTCGGTGATCGAAGAAATCTGAATTACCCACACGTTAGGGACACGCGCCCTCCCGAATTATACCGAAGCCGCGAAAACCGCGCCAGCAGCAGGGTGCCCACGGATCGCTACACCAATGCTCGTCCCGACAAATGGTGCCGTTACTGCAAAAACGCGGGACACGAAATAGAAGAATGTCGGAAGCGTGACTATAATAACTCCCTCGCTAGGCAGGGAAACTTCACAGACCCCCCGAGGCGATCGGACGAACCTCGGGCGGCAAATCCGCGAGAACAGCAGCGTCCGGTAAGAACGATCGAAATTCAATCGACCGAATCGATAGAGATCGAATCGCAGTCTTAAACCCCCACGCTTTCTCTCACGCGCCAACTATCCGTATCTCTGTAGACGGCCTGTTGCGCGCCGAGTTCATGATTGACACAGGCGCCGCACCAAACATCGTTAAGAAACGCAATTTGCGTCCTGAAACACCAATCAAAACGGACCAGATACTATTACTTAGTGGAATAACTGAAGGCAACATCAAAACCCTCGGCTATTCTAATGTCCATATTATGGGACATCCAGTAACCTTACAGATTGTAGCAGACAATTTCCCGATCACTCAAGAAGGGATCCTAGGATCAGACTTCTTGAGGGACGCTACAAAACTAGATTTTGTAAAACGATCGATCTCTTGGCAAAATACGAAGATACCGTTCTCGCGACGCGATACGGTAACTATCCCGTCGAGATCTCGCGTTACCATACCTATTCGCATTGAGAATCAGACCTTAGCAGAAGGATACGTGCCGCGGATCGACCTCGGTGACAACGTCTACTTAGGAGACGCGATCGTCACGAACCGTGGTGGAAAAGCTTTCATTGGAATAATTAATGCAAGTGAAAACGATCGGAAAATAGAAATACCCGTAGTTCAGCTGGAGGAAATAGAATTTATTTCTCAATATAATCCCGACATCGTAGCAAAAAATGCGCCTAACGTTTCGTCCTTAGGGCCCGAAGCTTCGTGCAATGGAATGCACATAAAAACGAGTCAGGTAGCTCCTGTGTCTCTCGAGAATGAACCTAGGTCGCTTCGAGAAACATAAATAAGTAAACTTTTGAGATTAGATCACTTAAATCGCGATGAAGCAAATCATGTCGAAAAATTAATAAACAAATATAGCGATTTATTCCAAATCCCGGGCGATAAACTCGGTTGCACGAACGCGGTGCAACATAGAATCGTTACCACCGATGATCAACCTATTCACACGAAACAATATCGTTATCCCCCAATTCACAGGGAGGAGATAAATAAACAAGTGAAAACTCTTTTAGATAACGATATCGTTTCTCCCTCTAACTCTCCCTATAACTCCCCCCTCTGGGTGGTTCCTAAAAAGCCCGACTCATTAGGGAATAAAAGATGGCGAATGGTAATTGATTTTCGCGCCCTAAATGAAAAGACAGTCGGCGACGCATACCCGCTTCCGAATATCACGGAAATACTAGATCAGCTCGGAAGCGCTAAATATTTTAGCGTTTTCGACCTGGCTTCGGGCTTCCATCAAATACCGATGCATGAGTCGGACGCGCAAAAAACGGCTTTCACTACGCCCTATGGGCACTATCATTTTAAACGCATGCCGTTCGGTTTAAAGAATGCGCCGGCGACGTTTCAACGACTCATGGACCAGGTTTTGTCGGGTCTACAAGGAATTGAACTGTTCGTTTATTTGGATGACATAGTTCTCTACGCTAGCTCGTTATCCGAACACGAACTTAAGTTTAACAAATTAGCCGATAGACTACGAAAAGCGAACCTGAAACTCCAACGGGATAAATGCGAGTTCCTGCGCAAAGAAGTAACGTATCTTGGGCACATAATTGGCGAGGACGGCGTCAAGCCGGACCCACAAAAAATACAGGCAGTCGAGAGTTTTCCAAGGCCTCGCTGTCCAAAAGCAATAAAACAGTTTTTAGGCCTGGCTGGATATTACAGACGTTTCCTACCAGACTTTTCTAAAATAGCTCGCCCGTTAACTAACTTACTCAAAAAAGATACGGAATTTCAATGGTCCGACGCGCACGAACAAGCGTTCATCCAATTAAAAAAATTTGCTATGTTCAAAACCACTGCTTCAACACCCAGATTTCACGCTACCATTTATAGTGACCACCGACGCATCACAACATGCTATCGGAGGCATCCTTAGCCAGGGCGAAGTAGGAAAAGACAGACCTATCGCATACGCATCACGTCTTTTAAACGCCGCCGAACAAAACTATTCGACAATCGAAAAGGAACTCCTTGCGATAGTATACAGCGTAAACTATTTTCGACCATACCTGTACGGCCAAAAATTTAATTTAGTAACAGATCACAAACCGTTAGTGTGGCTAGAATCAGTAAAGGACCCTACATCCAGACTCGTTCGTTGGAGGCTTAAACTCGCTGAGTACGAATACAGAATCGTTTATAAAGCTGGAAAAATAAACTTAAACGCCGACGCGTTGTCGAGAAACCCTGTCGAAACAGCGACAGAGGAATCCGTCGAAAAAACTAACAGTCATAAATTCTTGTTTCCCCTTGCATCGAACGAAAGCCTAAAACCGATACCTGCTCCGGCCCTGCCTGCAAAATCCATTCCGCCTAAACGAAGCTGTAACATTCCAGAAGACACAGTCTCCCTTACAGACGACGAAATCATAGACGAGGACAATACAGAGCTAGACGACAGCAGCGAAGACAGCGACTTTCCGCTACCTGACACTCCCGACGTTCCGTACCAGCGTTTCAAAGTACGGGAAATACGTGATAATTTCACTATGCGCAAGGACAACCTTGTCATTTTTACCACGCAGACTGGCGACCCTTGCGACGAGGGAGCGCGCATGCTCGCGGAATTGGGACGACTCCCGCGAATTGAGAACGCCACTCTCGGGCGCGCCAAACTAATTAGCGATAAAAACCGTTACATAATTGCCTTGATAATTAAAGAACGCGTATCCGAGATAATAGGGCGACAAAGTGTAATCGAAGCGATTGCTGCGTTGCTGAGTGTAATCGATGAACTCAGATTAGAGCCAATTTCGTTATGTAAGGGCGATATAGATAGGGTATCGTGGGGAAAAATCAGAGACATCCTAGATGATACGTTTAGCGATCACGGTGCTCGGATATCAATATGCACCAATAAGATTTCAACTCCCCCAGTCAGCGACCAACTGCGAATACTGAAAGAATACCACGATTCCGCGACGGGCGGCCACAAAGGCATTACGAAAACTTATTGGCGCATAAAAAATCGCTATCAATGGCCGAACATGAAAACCGATATACAAATGTACATTCAAAACTGTAGGAACTGCCAATTGAAAAAGCTCGTACGCGTGAAGACCCGCCAGCCGATGGTCTTAACCGACACTCCGGCCGCCGCGTTCGAAAAAATATCAATGGACATTATGGGGCCATTGCCCGAAACCCGAGCCGGCAGCGTGTACATCTTAACTATACAGGACCTCCTAACTAAATATTCCCTCGCGATACCGCTCAGGCAAGCGACCGCTATCGACATAGCCAACGCATTCATAAACGAGTTTGTTTGTATCTACGGCGCTCCTAAAGCGCCTCTCACCGATCAGGGTACTAACTTTCTGAGTGCCCTTATGCGCGCCGTTGCCCAAAAATTCCGAATATCGCAATATAAAACAACCGCTTATCACCCGCAGTCGAACGACTCGATCGAGAGAAGCCATCACGTGCTTTGGGAATATCTCAAGCAATACGTCGATCGAGACCGAGAGTGGGACGAACAATTAAAGTTAGCAACATTTTCTTATAATACAAGCGTGCACGAGAGCACGAGATTCACACCGCATGAGTTGGTTTTCGACAAAACTGCCAGAATTCCGACTAGCGATCCTATTTTACCGAGTGACATGAACGAAACGTACGCAGATTATATAACTTCATTGTTCGACCGACTCAGAGACTCACAAGAAATAGCCAGGGAAAATCTCTGTCGAGCGAAGCAAAAAGCGAAGGTCTACTACGACAAAAAATGTAACCCCCGAACATTCCAACGCGGCGACCAAGTATACCTATTAAAAGAACCCGTAAAAGGGAAACTCGCCGACCAATACACCGGACCGCATGAAATACTAGAGATTTTAAGGAATAATAATGTTAAGATAGCGATAAGTAGTAATAGGACTCGCGTAGTACATAGCGACAAACTGAAAAAATTACGCTACATCGGAGAGCGCGGAGCGTACCATCCTGATGAAAACGCCCCCCACCCTGGACCCAGTAGGAGAAACTAACGCAAAGACGACTACCGGCGCGTTAGTCTGGCAGCCGACGCTTCCAAGGATGGATCAACGGACAATTATTATCGGTATCATCGCCGGGTTCCTCACTCTACCAGCAAGAGGGCTGGTAGGCTACGATTGCGGAGGGCACGGTCTCAATATTACGTCCTTGTCCCTGCTAGATATAGGGGACTGCGACTCGGAGGACGTCGAGCCCATCACCGAGAACGTTCACGTCCAGCTACTCCAGCTCTCGGACTTCGACAAAACCAGGGTAATCCAATGCAAAATCGAGATCGACCGCATAATATATTACTGCGGGATGCACTCTCACATATCGATAGTGCATGGCGGGAGGCGAGTATACTTGCAGGAGACAGCGGCCAGCAATTGCCGGAGAATTCACGAAACCGGCACAATTGACTTAGGAGGAAGAGACGGTTACATCTCCGGAATAAAACCGAATAGTTCCTCCACCAGGAGCATTACCCTCGCCGGACACACATCCGTAGATGGACGCTGCAGTGGTACACAGTATAGCGACCCGTACGGCACACCGTTGTACAGGCAACGATCAAGATCACGCTGCAAGACTTCGAGGCCCCAATTCGCCGCAATTCGCACGAGATCATCCTACCTTCCGGCTTGCACTGCAAGGTCACGGCAGGAGAGTGCCTCGACACCGACGGAGGCGAAACCTTTTGGTCGACGGTACCGCCCGATAGCTGTCACTTCAGTCATTACGATGTGCTGTATGAAGGACAAGCAAGTAAATTAACTCCCAAAACCAATCAAACGACACCCACCATTTATACGGTCACTACGAGGGAAACCACGTTTGCACTTACGCAAGCGGGCAGAAGTAGCCTCTGTGGCTACACGCCAATACAGACGGAGCACCCAAAACTTTTTATTTTAGAAACGCAACAAGACCGAGGATTTAGGGTGCGATCGAGAATCTCTGTGAATAACTTAGACATTTTCGCCTACGTGAACTCTAAGTTCGTCTACGTAGAGAAACATATAAGGACGCAATTAACGCGCCTATACCGAGACATAACAGAGCAAAAATGCGCCTTGGAAAAACAAATACTCCAGAACGCGCTTACGCTATCCAGCATCGCACCAGACGAAATGGCACACCGTATAATGAAATCCCCCGGATACACGGCGGTGGTGGCTGGAGAAGCTATACATCTCATCAAGTGCGTCCCAGTGGAATGCAAGGTTCGACATACGGAAGGATGCTTCGCCGAATTACCTGTGACCTATGGAAATAAAATAGCCTTTCTTTTACCCGGATCAAGAATATTAACGCGGACAGGAACACACAAAGACTGCAGCGAACTCCTGCCGAATATGTATAAAATACATGGGACTTGGTTTCGATTTATGCCGCGTCCGGTAGAATCGCTACCCCCACCCACGATCCAACCATTGACACGGCCCACGTAGAGATATGTCGCGCCAGCAGCGCTCGCTATCAGCGGGATCTACTCAGACGAAGATCTAAGCAGGCTCCGTAACCATATCATGTTTCCGATTGAAAAACCACAAATGTTGAATACCCTGGCGCGAGGAGCAATGGGCCACAACATACAGTCCGGAAGCATCTCGATGACAAACCTCTTCGACGAGAAATCCCTGGAAAAAATCGCCGAAAGCGCGGGAGGACGCCTTT